>NC_139398.1:0-22500 GCF_054392235.1 Sus scrofa
CTAACCCTAACCCTAACCCTAACCCTATTTTTAACCCTAACCCTAACCCTAACCCTAACCCTAACCCTAACCCTAACCCTAACCCTAACCCTAACCCTAACCCTAACCCTAACCCTAACCCTAACCCTAACCCTAACCCTAACCCTAACCCTAACCCTAACCCTAACCCTAACCCTAACCCTAACCCTAACCCTAACCCTAACCCTAACCCTAACCCTAACCCTAACCCTAACCCTAACCCTAACCCTAACCCTAACCCTAACCCTAACCCTAACCCTAACCCTAACCCTAACCCTAACCCTAACCCTAACCCTAACCCTAACCCTAACCCTAACCCTAACCCTAACCCTAACCCTAACCCTAACCCTAACCCTAACCCTAACCCTAACCCTAACCCTAACCCTAACCCTAACCCTAACCCTAACCCTAACCCTAACCCTAACCCTAACCCTAACCCTAACCCTAACCCTAACCCTAACCCTAACCCTAACCCTAACCCTAACCCTAACCCTAACCCTAACCCTAACCCTAACCCTAACCCTAACCCTAACCCTAACCCTAACCCTAACCCTAACCCTAACCCTAACCCTAACCCTAACCCTAACCCTAACCCTAACCCTAACCCTAACCCTAACCCTAACCCTAACCCTAACCCTAACCCTAACCCTAACCCTAACCCTAACCCTAACCCTAACCCTAACCCTAACCCTAACCCTAACCCTAACCCTAACCCTAACCCTAACCCTAACCCTAACCCTAACCCTAACCCTAACCCTAACCCTAACCCTAACCCTAACCCTAACCCTAACCCTAACCCTAACCCTAACCCTAACCCTAACCCTAACCCTAACCCTAACCCTAACCCTAACCCTAACCCTAACCCTAACCCTAACCCTAACCCTAACCCTAACCCTAACCCTAACCCTAACCCTAACCCTAACCCTAACCCTAACCCTAACCCTAACCCTAACCCTAACCCTAACCCTAACCCTAACCCTAACCCTAACCCTAACCCTAACCCTAACCCTAACCCTAACCCTAACCCTAACCCTAACCCTAACCCTAACCCTAACCCTAACCCTAACCCTAACTCTAACCCTAACCCTAACCCTAACCCTAACCCTAACCCTAACCCTAACCCTAACCCTAACCCTAACCCTAACCCTAACCCTAACCCTAACCCTAACCCTAACCCTAACCCTAACCCTAACCCTAACCCTAACCCTAACCCTAACCCTAACCCTAACCCTAACCCTAACCCTAACCCTAACCCTAACCCTAACCCTAACCCTAACCCTAACCCTAACCCTAACCCTAACCCTAACCCTAACCCTAACCCTAACCCTAACCCTAACCCTAACCCTAACCCTAACCCTAACCCTAACCCTAACCCTAACCCTAACCCTAACCCTAACCCTAACCCTAACCCTAACCCTAACCCTAACCCTAACCCTAACCCTAACCCTAACCCTAACCCTAACCCTAACCCTAACCCTAACCCTAACCCTAACCCTAACCCTAACCCTAACCCTAACCCTAACCCTAACCCTAACCCTAACCCTAACCCTAACCCTAACCCTAACCCTAACCCTAACCCTAACCCTAACCCTAACCCTAACCCTAACCCTAACCCTAACCCTAACCCTAACCCTAACCCTAACCCTAACCCTAACCCTAACCCTAACCCTAACCCTAACCCTAACCCTAACCCTAACCCTAACCCTAACCCTAACCCTAACCCTAACTCTAACCCTAACCCTAACCCTAACCCTAACCCTAACCCTAACCCTAACCCTAACCCTAACCCTAACCCTAACCCTAACCCTAACCCTAACCCTAACCCTAACCCTAACCCTAACCCTAACCCTAACCCTAACCCTAACCCTAACCCTAACCCTAACCCTAACCCTAACCCTAACCCTAACCCTAACCCTAACCCTAACCCTAACCCTAACCCTAACCCTAACCCTAACCCTAACCCTAACCCTAACCCTAACCCTAACCCTAACCCTAACCCTAACCCTAACCCTAACCCTAACCCTAACCCTAACCCTAACCCTAACCCTAACCCTAACCCTAACCCTAACCCTAACCCTAACCCTAACCCTAACCCTAACCCTAACCCTAACCCTAACCCTAACCCTAACCCTAACCCTAACCCTAACCCTAACCCTAACCCTAACCCTAACCCTAACCCTAACCCTAACCCTAACCCTAACCCTAACCCTAACCCTAACCCTAACCCTAACCCTAACCCTAACCCTAACCCTAACCCTAACCCTAACCCTAACCCTAACCCTAACCCTAACCCTAACCCTAACCCTAACCCTAACCCTAACCCTAACCCTAACCCTAACCCTAACCCTAACCCTAACCCTAACCCTAACCCTAACCCTAACCCTAACCCTAACCCTAACCCTAACCCTAACCCTAACCCTAACCCTAACCCTAACCCTAACCCTAACCCTAACCCTAACCCTAACCCTAACCCTAACCCTAACCCTAACCCTAACCCTAACCCTAACCCTAACCCTAACCCTAACCCTAACCCTAACCCTAACCCTAACCCTAACCCTAACCCTAACCCTAACCCTAACCCTAACCCTAACCCTAACCCTAACCCTAACCCTAACCCTAACCCTAACCCTAACCCTAACCCTAACCCTAACCCTAACCCTAACCCTAACCCTAACCCTAACCCTAACCCTAACCCTAACCCTAACCCTAACCCTAACCCTAACCCTAACCCTAACCCTAACCCTAACCCTAACCCTAACCCTAACCCTAACCCTAACCCTAACCCTAACCCTAACCCTAACCCTAACCCTAACCCTAACCCTAACCCTAACCCTAACCCTAACCCTAACCCTAACCCTAACCCTAACCCTAACCCTAACCCTAACCCTAACCCTAACCCTAACCCTAACCCTAACCCTAACCCTAACCCTAACCCTAACCCTAACCCTAACCCTAACCCTAACCCTAACCCTAACCCTAACCCTAACCCTAACCCTAACCCTAACCCTAACCCTAACCCTAACCCTAACCCTAACCCTAACCCTAACCCTAACCCTAACCCTAACCCTAACCCTAACCCTAACCCTAACCCTAACCCTAACCCTAACCCTAACCCTAACCCTAACCCTAACCCTAAACCCTAACCCTAACCCTAACCCTAACCCTAACCCTAACCCTAACCCTAACCCTAACCCTAACCCTAACCCTAACCCTAACCCTAACCCTAACCCTAACCCTAACCCTAACCCTAACCCTAACCCTAACCCTAACCCTAACCCTAACCCTAACCCTAACCCTAACCCTAACCCTAACCCTAACCCTAACCCTAACCCTAACCCTAACCCTAACCCTAACCCTAACCCTAACCCTAACCCTAACCCTAACCCTAACCCTAACCCTAACCCTAACCCTAACCCTAACCCTAACCCTAACCCTAACCCTAACCCTAACCCTAACCCTAACCCTAACCCTAACCCTAACCCTAACCCTAACCCTAACCCTAACCCTAACCCTAACCCTAACCCTAACCCTAACCCTAACCCTAACCCTAACCCTAACCCTAACCCTAACCCTAACCCTAACCCTAACCCTAACCCTAACCCTAACCCTAACCCTAACCCTAACCCTAACCCTAACCCTAACCCTAACCCTAACCCTAACCCTAACCCTAACCCTAACCCTAACCCTAACCCTAACCCTAACCCTAACCCTAACCCTAACCCTAACCCTAACCCTAACCCTAACCCTAACCCTAACCCTAACCCTAACCCTAACCCTAACCCTAACCCTAACCCTAACCCTAACCCTAACCCTAACCCTAACCCTAACCCTAACCCTAACCCTAACCCTAACCCTAACCCTAACCCTAACCCTAACCCTAACCCTAACCCTAACCCTAACCCTAACCCTAACCCTAACCCTAACCCTAACCCTAACCCTAACCCTAACCCTAACCCTAACCCTAACCCTAACCCTAACCCTAACCCTAACCCTAACCCTAACCCTAACCCTAACCCTAACCCTAACCCTAACCCTAACCCTAACCCTAACCCTAACCCTAACCCTAACCCTAACCCTAACCCTAACCCTAACCCTAACCCTAACCCTAACCCTAACCCTAACCCTAACCCTAACCCTAACCCTAACCCTAACCCTAACCCTAACCCTAACCCTAACCCTAACCCTAACCCTAACCCTAACCCTAACCCTAACCCTAACCCTAACCCTAACCCTAACCCTAACCCTAACCCTAACCCTAACCCTAACCCTAACCCTAACCCTAACCCTAACCCTAACCCTAACCCTAACCCTAACCCTAACCCTAACCCTAACCCTAACCCTAACCCTAACCCTAACCCTAACCCTAACCCTAACCCTAACCCTAACCCTAACCCTAACCCTAACCCTAACCCTAACCCTAACCCTAACCCTAACCCTAACCCTAACCCTAACCCTAACCCTAACCCTAACCCTAACCCTAACCCTAACCCTAACCCTAACCCTAACCCTAACCCTAACCCTAACCCTAACCCTAACCCTAACCCTAACCCTAACCCTAACCCTAACCCTAACCCTAACCCTAACCCTAACCCTAACCCTAACCCTAACCCTAACCCTAACCCTAACCCTAACCCTAACCCTAACCCTAACCCTAACCCTAACCCTAACCCTAACCCTAACCCTAACCCTAACCCTAACCCTAACCCTAACCCTAACCCTAACCCTAACCCTAACCCTAACCCTAACCCTAACCCTAACCCTAACCCTAACCCTAACCCTAACCCTAACCCTAACCCTAACCCTAACCCTAACCCTAACCCTAACCCTAACCCTAACCCTAACCCTAACCCTAACCCTAACCCTAACCCTAACCCTAACCCTAACCCTAACCCTAACCCTAACCCTAACCCTAACCCTAACCCTAACCCTAACCCTAACCCTAACCCTAACCCTAACCCTAACCCTAACCCTAACCCTAACCCTAACCCTAACCCTAACCCTAACCCTAACCCTAACCCTAACCCTAACCCTAACCCTAACCCTAACCCTAACCCTAACCCTAACCCTAACCCTAACCCTAACCCTAACCCTAACCCTAACCCTAACCCTAACCCTAACCCTAACCCTAACCCTAACCCTAACCCTAACCCTAACCCTAACCCTAACCCTAACCCTAACCCTAACCCTAACCCTAACCCTAACCCTAACCCTAACCCTAACCCTAACCCTAACCCTAACCCTAACCCTAACCCTAACCCTAACCCTAACCCTAACCCTAACCCTAACCCTAACCCTAACCCTAACCCTAACCCTAACCCTAACCCTAACCCTAACCCTAACCCTAACCCTAACCCTAACCCTAACCCTAACCCTAACCCTAACCCTAACCCTAACCCTAACCCTAACCCTAACCCTAACCCTAACCCTAACCCTAACCCTAACCCTAACCCTAACCCTAACCCTAACCCTAACCCTAACCCTAACCCTAACCCTAACCCTAACCCTAACCCTAACCCTAACCCTAACCCTAACCCTAACCCTAACCCTAACCCTAACCCTAACCCTAACCCTAACCCTAACCCTAACCCTAACCCTAACCCTAACCCTAACCCTAACCCTAACCCTAACCCTAACCCTAACCCTAACCCTAACCCTAACCCTAACCCTAACCCTAACCCTAACCCTAACCCTAACCCTAACCCTAACCCTAACCCTAACCCTAACCCTAACCCTAACCCTAACCCTAACCCTAACCCTAACCCTAACCCTAACCCTAACCCTAACCCTAACCCTAACCCTAACCCTAACCCTAACCCTAACCCTAACCCTAACCCTAACCCTAACCCTAACCCTAACCCTAACCCTAACCCTAACCCTAACCCTAACCCTAACCCTAACCCTAACCCTAACCCTAACCCTAACCCTAACCCTAACCCTAACCCTAACCCTAACCCTAACCCTAACCCTAACCCTAACCCTAACCCTAACCCTAACCCTAACCCTAACCCTAACCCTAACCCTAACCCTAACCCTAACCCTAACCCTAACCCTAACCCTAACCCTAACCCTAACCCTAACCCTAACCCTAACCCTAACCCTAACCCTAACCCTAACCCTAACCCTAACCCTAACCCTAACCCTAACCCTAACCCTAACCCTAACCCTAACCCTAACCCTAACCCTAACCCTAACCCTAACCCTAACCCTAACCCTAACCCTAACCCTAACCCTAACCCTAACCCTAACCCTAACCCTAACCCTAACCCTAACCCTAACCCTAACCCTAACCCTAACCCTAACCCTAACCCTAACCCTAACCCTAACCCTAACCCTAACCCTAACCCTAACCCTAACCCTAACCCTAACCCTAACCCTAACCCTAACCCTAACCCTAACCCTAACCCTAACCCTAACCCTAACCCTAACCCTAACCCTAACCCTAACCCTAACCCTAACCCTAACCCTAACCCTAACCCTAACCCTAACCCTAACCCTAACCCTAACCCTAACCCTAACCCTAACCCTAACCCTAACCCTAACCCTAACCCTAACCCTAACCCTAACCCTAACCCTAACCCTAACCCTAACCCTAACCCTAACCCTAACCCTAACCCTAACCCTAACCCTAACCCTAACCCTAACCCTAACCCTAACCCTAACCCTAACCCTAACCCTAACCCTAACCCTAACCCTAACCCTAACCCTAACCCTAACCCTAACCCTAACCCTAACCCTAACCCTAACCCTAACCCTAACCCTAACCCTAACCCTAACCCTAACCCTAACCCTAACCCTAACCCTAACCCTAACCCTAACCCTAACCCTAACCCTAACCCTAACCCTAACCCTAACCCTAACCCTAACCCTAACCCTAACCCTAACCCTAACCCTAACCCTAACCCTAACCCTAACCCTAACCCTAACCCTAACCCTAACCCTAACCCTAACCCTAACCCTAACCCTAACCCTAACCCTAACCCTAACCCTAACCCTAACCCTAACCCTAACCCTAACCCTAACCCTAACCCTAACCCTAACCCTAACCCTAACCCTAACCCTAACCCTAACCCTAACCCTAACCCTAACCCTAACCCTAACCCTAACCCTAACCCTAACCCTAACCCTAACCCTAACCCTAACCCTAACCCTAACCCTAACCCTAACCCTAACCCTAACCCTAACCCTAACCCTAACCCTAACCCTAACCCTAACCCTAACCCTAACCCTAACCCTAACCCTAACCCTAACCCTAACCCTAACCCTAACCCTAACCCTAACCCTAACCCTAACCCTAACCCTAACCCTAACCCTAACCCTAACCCTAACCCTAACCCTAACCCTAACCCTAACCCTAACCCTAACCCTAACCCTAACCCTAACCCTAACCCTAACCCTAACCCTAACCCTAACCCTAACCCTAACCCTAACCCTAACCCTAACCCTAACCCTAACCCTAACCCTAACCCTAACCCTAACCCTAACCCTAACCCTAACCCTAACCCTAACCCTAACCCTAACCCTAACCCTAACCCTAACCCTAACCCTAACCCTAACCCTAACCCTAACCCTAACCCTAACCCTAACCCTAACCCTAACCCTAACCCTAACCCTAACCCTAACCCTAACCCTAACCCTAACCCTAACCCTAACCCTAACCCTAACCCTAACCCTAACCCTAACCCTAACCCTAACCCTAACCCTAACCCTAACCCTAACCCTAACCCTAACCCTAACCCTAACCCTAACCCTAACCCTAACCCTAACCCTAACCCTAACCCTAACCCTAACCCTAACCCTAACCCTAACCCTAACCCTAACCCTAACCCTAACCCTAACCCTAACCCTAACCCTAACCCTAACCCTAACCCTAACCCTAACCCTAACCCTAACCCTAACCCTAACCCTAACCCTAACCCTAACCCTAACCCTAACCCTAACCCTAACCCTAACCCTAACCCTAACCCTAACCCTAACCCTAACCCTAACCCTAACCCTAACCCTAACCCTAACCCTAACCCTAACCCTAACCCTAACCCTAACCCTAACCCTAACCCTAACCCTAACCCTAACCCTAACCCTAACCCTAACCCTAACCCTAACCCTAACCCTAACCCTAACCCTAACCCTAACCCTAACCCTAACCCTAACCCTAACCCTAACCCTAACCCTAACCCTAACCCTAACCCTAACCCTAACCCTAACCCTAACCCTAACCCTAACCCTAACCCTAACCCTAACCCTAACCCTAACCCTAACCCTAACCCTAACCCTAACCCTAACCCTAACCCTAACCCTAACCCTAACCCTAACCCTAACCCTAACCCTAACCCTAACCCTAACCCTAACCCTAACCCTAACCCTAACCCTAACCCTAACCCTAACCCTAACCCTAACCCTAACCCTAACCCTAACCCTAACCCTAACCCTAACCCTAACCCTAACCCTAACCCTAACCCTAACCCTAACCCTAACCCTAACCCTAACCCTAACCCTAACCCTAACCCTAACCCTAACCCTAACCCTAACCCTAACCCTAACCCTAACCCTAACCCTAACCCTAACCCTAACCCTAACCCTAACCCTAACCCTAACCCTAACCCTAACCCTAACCCTAACCCTAACCCTAACCCTAACCCTAACCCTAACCCTAACCCTAACCCTAACCCTAACCCTAACCCTAACCCTAACCCTAACCCTAACCCTAACCCTAACCCTAACCCTAACCCTAACCCTAACCCTAACCCTAACCCTAACCCTAACCCTAACCCTAACCCTAACCCTAACCCTAACCCTAACCCTAACCCTAACCCTAACCCTAACCCTAACCCTAACCCTAACCCTAACCCTAACCCTAACCCTAACCCTAACCCTAACCCTAACCCTAACCCTAACCCTAACCCTAACCCTAACCCTAACCCTAACCCTAACCCTAACCCTAACCCTAACCCTAACCCTAACCCTAACCCTAACCCTAACCCTAACCCTAACCCTAACCCTAACCCTAACCCTAACCCTAACCCTAACCCTAACCCTAACCCTAACCCTAACCCTAACCCTAACCCTAACCCTAACCCTAACCCTAACCCTAACCCTAACCCTAACCCTAACCCTAACCCTAACCCTAACCCTAACCCTAACCCTAACCCTAACCCTAACCCTAACCCTAACCCTAACCCTAACCCTAACCCTAACCCTAACCCTAACCCTAACCCTAACCCTAACCCTAACCCTAACCCTAACCCTAACCCTAACCCTAACCCTAACCCTAACCCTAACCCTAACCCTAACCCTAACCCTAACCCTAACCCTAACCCTAACCCTAACCCTAACCCTAACCCTAACCCTAACCCTAACCCTAACCCTAACCCTAACCCTAACCCTAACCCTAACCCTAACCCTAACCCTAACCCTAACCCTAACCCTAACCCTAACCCTAACCCTAACCCTAACCCTAACCCTAACCCTAACCCTAACCCTAACCCTAACCCTAACCCTAACCCTAACCCTAACCCTAACCCTAACCCTAACCCTAACCCTAACCCTAACCCTAACCCTAACCCTAACCCTAACCCTAACCCTAACCCTAACCCTAACCCTAACCCTAACCCTAACCCTAACCCTAACCCTAACCCTAACCCTAACCCTAACCCTAACCCTAACCCTAACCCTAACCCTAACCCTAACCCTAACCCTAACCCTAACCCTAACCCTAACCCTAACCCTAACCCTAACCCTAACCCTAACCCTAACCCTAACCCTAACCCTAACCCTAACCCTAACCCTAACCCTAACCCTAACCCTAACCCTAACCCTAACCCTAACCCTAACCCTAACCCTAACCCTAACCCTAACCCTAACCCTAACCCTAACCCTAACCCTAACCCTAACCCTAACCCTAACCCTAACCCTAACCCTAACCCTAACCCTAACCCTAACCCTAACCCTAACCCTAACCCTAACCCTAACCCTAACCCTAACCCTAACCCTAACCCTAACCCTAACCCTAACCCTAACCCTAACCCTAACCCTAACCCTAACCCTAACCCTAACCCTAACCCTAACCCTAACCCTAACCCTAACCCTAACCCTAACCCTAACCCTAACCCTAACCCTAACCCTAACCCTAACCCTAACCCTAACCCTAACCCTAACCCTAACCCTAACCCTAACCCTAACCCTAACCCTAACCCTAACCCTAACCCTAACCCTAACCCTAACCCTAACCCTAACCCTAACCCTAACCCTAACCCTAACCCTAACCCTAACCCTAACCCTAACCCTAACCCTAACCCTAACCCTAACCCTAACCCTAACCCTAACCCTAACCCTAACCCTAACCCTAACCCTAACCCTAACCCTAACCCTAACCCTAACCCTAACCCTAACCCTAACCCTAACCCTAACCCTAACCCTAACCCTAACCCTAACCCTAACCCTAACCCTAACCCTAACCCTAACCCTAACCCTAACCCTAACCCTAACCCTAACCCTAACCCTAACCCTAACCCTAACCCTAACCCTAACCCTAACCCTAACCCTAACCCTAACCCTAACCCTAACCCTAACCCTAACCCTAACCCTAACCCTAACCCTAACCCTAACCCTAACCCTAACCCTAACCCTAACCCTAACCCTAACCCTAACCCTAACCCTAACCCTAACCCTAACCCTAACCCTAACCCTAACCCTAACCCTAACCCTAACCCTAACCCTAACCCTAACCCTAACCCTAACCCTAACCCTAACCCTAACCCTAACCCTAACCCTAACCCTAACCCTAACCCTAACCCTAACCCTAACCCTAACCCTAACCCTAACCCTAACCCTAACCCTAACCCTAACCCTAACCCTAACCCTAACCCTAACCCTAACCCTAACCCTAACCCTAACCCTAACCCTAACCCTAACCCTAACCCTAACCCTAACCCTAACCCTAACCCTAACCCTAACCCTAACCCTAACCCTAACCCTAACCCTAACCCTAACCCTAACCCTAACCCTAACCCTAACCCTAACCCTAACCCTAACCCTAACCCTAACCCTAACCCTAACCCTAACCCTAACCCTAACCCTAACCCTAACCCTAACCCTAACCCTAACCCTAACCCTAACCCTAACCCTAACCCTAACCCTAACCCTAACCCTAACCCTAACCCTAACCCTAACCCTAACCCTAACCCTAACCCTAACCCTAACCCTAACCCTAACCCTAACCCTAACCCTAACCCTAACCCTAACCCTAACCCTAACCCTAACCCTAACCCTAACCCTAACCCTAACCCTAACCCTAACCCTAACCCTAACCCTAACCCTAACCCTAACCCTAACCCTAACCCTAACCCTAACCCTAACCCTAACCCTAACCCTAACCCTAACCCTAACCCTAACCCTAACCCTAACCCTAACCCTAACCCTAACCCTAACCCTAACCCTAACCCTAACCCTAACCCTAACCCTAACCCTAACCCTAACCCTAACCCTAACCCTAACCCTAACCCTAACCCTAACCCTAACCCTAACCCTAACCCTAACCCTAACCCTAACCCTAACCCTAACCCTAACCCTAACCCTAACCCTAACCCTAACCCTAACCCTAACCCTAACCCTAACCCTAACCCTAACCCTAACCCTAACCCTAACCCTAACCCTAACCCTAACCCTAACCCTAACCCTAACCCTAACCCTAACCCTAACCCTAACCCTAACCCTAACCCTAACCCTAACCCTAACCCTAACCCTAACCCTAACCCTAACCCTAACCCTAACCCTAACCCTAACCCTAACCCTAACCCTAACCCTAACCCTAACCCTAACCCTAACCCTAACCCTAACCCTAACCCTAACCCTAACCCTAACCCTAACCCTAACCCTAACCCTAACCCTAACCCTAACCCTAACCCTAACCCTAACCCTAACCCTAACCCTAACCCTAACCCTAACCCTAACCCTAACCCTAACCCTAACCCTAACCCTAACCCTAACCCTAACCCTAACCCTAACCCTAACCCTAACCCTAACCCTAACCCTAACCCTAACCCTAACCCTAACCCTAACCCTAACCCTAACCCTAACCCTAACCCTAACCCTAACCCTAACCCTAACCCTAACCCTAACCCTAACCCTAACCCTAACCCTAACCCTAACCCTAACCCTAACCCTAACCCTAACCCTAACCCTAACCCTAACCCTAACCCTAACCCTAACCCTAACCCTAACCCTAACCCTAACCCTAACCCTAACCCTAACCCTAACCCTAACCCTAACCCTAACCCTAACCCTAACCCTAACCCTAACCCTAACCCTAACCCTAACCCTAACCCTAACCCTAACCCTAACCCTAACCCTAACCCTAACCCTAACCCTAACCCTAACCCTAACCCTAACCCTAACCCTAACCCTAACCCTAACCCTAACCCTAACCCTAACCCTAACCCTAACCCTAACCCTAACCCTAACCCTAACCCTAACCCTAACCCTAACCCTAACCCTAACCCTAACCCTAACCCTAACCCTAACCCTAACCCTAACCCTAACCCTAACCCTAACCCTAACCCTAACCCTAACCCTAACCCTAACCCTAACCCTAACCCTAACCCTAACCCTAACCCTAACCCTAACCCTAACCCTAACCCTAACCCTAACCCTAACCCTAACCCTAACCCTAACCCTAACCCTAACCCTAACCCTAACCCTAACCCTAACCCTAACCCTAACCCTAACCCTAACCCTAACCCTAACCCTAACCCTAACCCTAACCCTAACCCTAACCCTAACCCTAACCCTAACCCTAACCCTAACCCTAACCCTAACCCTAACCCTAACCCTAACCCTAACCCTAACCCTAACCCTAACCCTAACCCTAACCCTAACCCTAACCCTAACCCTAACCCTAACCCTAACCCTAACCCTAACCCTAACCCTAACCCTAACCCTAACCCTAACCCTAACCCTAACCCTAACCCTAACCCTAACCCTAACCCTAACCCTAACCCTAACCCTAACCCTAACCCTAACCCTAACCCTAACCCTAACCCTAACCCTAACCCTAACCCTAACCCTAACCCTAACCCTAACCCTAACCCTAACCCTAACCCTAACCCTAACCCTAACCCTAACCCTAACCCTAACCCTAACCCTAACCCTAACCCTAACCCTAACCCTAACCCTAACCCTAACCCTAACCCTAACCCTAACCCTAACCCTAACCCTAACCCTAACCCTAACCCTAACCCTAACCCTAACCCTAACCCTAACCCTAACCCTAACCCTAACCCTAACCCTAACCCTAACCCTAACCCTAACCCTAACCCTAACCCTAACCCTAACCCTAACCCTAACCCTAACCCTAACCCTAACCCTAACCCTAACCCTAACCCTAACCCTAACCCTAACCCTAACCCTAACCCTAACCCTAACCCTAACCCTAACCCTAACCCTAACCCTAACCCTAACCCTAACCCTAACCCTAACCCTAACCCTAACCCTAACCCTAACCCTAACCCTAACCCTAACCCTAACCCTAACCCTAACCCTAACCCTAACCCTAACCCTAACCCTAACCCTAACCCTAACCCTAACCCTAACCCTAACCCTAACCCTAACCCTAACCCTAACCCTAACCCTAACCCTAACCCTAACCCTAACCCTAACCCTAACCCTAACCCTAACCCTAACCCTAACCCTAACCCTAACCCTAACCCTAACCCTAACCCTAACCCTAACCCTAACCCTAACCCTAACCCTAACCCTAACCCTAACCCTAACCCTAACCCTAACCCTAACCCTAACCCTAACCCTAACCCTAACCCTAACCCTAACCCTAACCCTAACCCTAACCCTAACCCTAACCCTAACCCTAACCCTAACCCTAACCCTAACCCTAACCCTAACCCTAACCCTAACCCTAACCCTAACCCTAACCCTAACCCTAACCCTAACCCTAACCCTAACCCTAACCCTAACCCTAACCCTAACCCTAACCCTAACCCTAACCCTAACCCTAACCCTAACCCTAACCCTAACCCTAACCCTAACCCTAACCCTAACCCTAACCCTAACCCTAACCCTAACCCTAACCCTAACCCTAACCCTAACCCTAACCCTAACCCTAACCCTAACCCTAACCCTAACCCTAACCCTAACCCTAACCCTAACCCTAACCCTAACCCTAACCCTAACCCTAACCCTAACCCTAACCCTAACCCTAACCCTAACCCTAACCCTAACCCTAACCCTAACCCTAACCCTAACCCTAACCCTAACCCTAACCCTAACCCTAACCCTAACCCTAACCCTAACCCTAACCCTAACCCTAACCCTAACCCTAACCCTAACCCTAACCCTAACCCTAACCCTAACCCTAACCCTAACCCTAACCCTAACCCTAACCCTAACCCTAACCCTAACCCTAACCCTAACCCTAACCCTAACCCTAACCCTAACCCTAACCCTAACCCTAACCCTAACCCTAACCCTAACCCTAACCCTAACCCTAACCCTAACCCTAACCCTAACCCTAACCCTAACCCTAACCCTAACCCTAACCCTAACCCTAACCCTAACCCTAACCCTAACCCTAACCCTAACCCTAACCCTAACCCTAACCCTAACCCTAACCCTAACCCTAACCCTAACCCTAACCCTAACCCTAACCCTAACCCTAACCCTAACCCTAACCCTAACCCTAACCCTAACCCTAACCCTAACCCTAACCCTAACCCTAACCCTAACCCTAACCCTAACCCTAACCCTAACCCTAACCCTAACCCTAACCCTAACCCTAACCCTAACCCTAACCCTAACCCTAACCCTAACCCTAACCCTAACCCTAACCCTAACCCTAACCCTAACCCTAACCCTAACCCTAACCCTAACCCTAACCCTAACCCTAACCCTAACCCTAACCCTAACCCTAACCCTAACCCTAACCCTAACCCTAACCCTAACCCTAACCCTAACCCTAACCCTAACCCTAACCCTAACCCTAACCCTAACCCTAACCCTAACCCTAACCCTAACCCTAACCCTAACCCTAACCCTAACCCTAACCCTAACCCTAACCCTAACCCTAACCCTAACCCTAACCCTAACCCTAACCCTAACCCTAACCCTAACCCTAACCCTAACCCTAACCCTAACCCTAACCCTAACCCTAACCCTAACCCTAACCCTAACCCTAACCCTAACCCTAACCCTAACCCTAACCCTAACCCTAACCCTAACCCTAACCCTAACCCTAACCCTAACCCTAACCCTAACCCTAACCCTAACCCTAACCCTAACCCTAACCCTAACCCTAACCCTAACCCTAACCCTAACCCTAACCCTAACCCTAACCCTAACCCTAACCCTAACCCTAACCCTAACCCTAACCCTAACCCTAACCCTAACCCTAACCCTAACCCTAACCCTAACCCTAACCCTAACCCTAACCCTAACCCTAACCCTAACCCTAACCCTAACCCTAACCCTAACCCTAACCCTAACCCTAACCCTAACCCTAACCCTAACCCTAACCCTAACCCTAACCCTAACCCTAACCCTAACCCTAACCCTAACCCTAACCCTAACCCTAACCCTAACCCTAACCCTAACCCTAACCCTAACCCTAACCCTAACCCTAACCCTAACCCTAACCCTAACCCTAACCCTAACCCTAACCCTAACCCTAACCCTAACCCTAACCCTAACCCTAACCCTAACCCTAACCCTAACCCTAACCCTAACCCTAACCCTAACCCTAACCCTAACCCTAACCCTAACCCTAACCCTAACCCTAACCCTAACCCTAACCCTAACCCTAACCCTAACCCTAACCCTAACCCTAACCCTAACCCTAACCCTAACCCTAACCCTAACCCTAACCCTAACCCTAACCCTAACCCTAACCCTAACCCTAACCCTAACCCTAACCCTAACCCTAACCCTAACCCTAACCCTAACCCTAACCCTAACCCTAACCCTAACCCTAACCCTAACCCTAACCCTAACCCTAACCCTAACCCTAACCCTAACCCTAACCCTAACCCTAACCCTAACCCTAACCCTAACCCTAACCCTAACCCTAACCCTAACCCTAACCCTAACCCTAACCCTAACCCTAACCCTAACCCTAACCCTAACCCTAACCCTAACCCTAACCCTAACCCTAACCCTAACCCTAACCCTAACCCTAACCCTAACCCTAACCCTAACCCTAACCCTAACCCTAACCCTAACCCTAACCCTAACCCTAACCCTAACCCTAACCCTAACCCTAACCCTAACCCTAACCCTAACCCTAACCCTAACCCTAACCCTAACCCTAACCCTAACCCTAACCCTAACCCTAACCCTAACCCTAACCCTAACCCTAACCCTAACCCTAACCCTAACCCTAACCCTAACCCTAACCCTAACCCTAACCCTAACCCTAACCCTAACCCTAACCCTAACCCTAACCCTAACCCTAACCCTAACCCTAACCCTAACCCTAACCCTAACCCTAACCCTAACCCTAACCCTAACCCTAACCCTAACCCTAACCCTAACCCTAACCCTAACCCTAACCCTAACCCTAACCCTAACCCTAACCCTAACCCTAACCCTAACCCTAACCCTAACCCTAACCCTAACCCTAACCCTAACCCTAACCCTAACCCTAACCCTAACCCTAACCCTAACCCTAACCCTAACCCTAACCCTAACCCTAACCCTAACCCTAACCCTAACCCTAACCCTAACCCTAACCCTAACCCTAACCCTAACCCTAACCCTAACCCTAACCCTAACCCTAACCCTAACCCTAACCCTAACCCTAACCCTAACCCTAACCCTAACCCTAACCCTAACCCTAACCCTAACCCTAACCCTAACCCTAACCCTAACCCTAACCCTAACCCTAACCCTAACCCTAACCCTAACCCTAACCCTAACCCTAACCCTAACCCTAACCCTAACCCTAACCCTAACCCTAACCCTAACCCTAACCCTAACCCTAACCCTAACCCTAACCCTAACCCTAACCCTAACCCTAACCCTAACCCTAACCCTAACCCTAACCCTAACCCTAACCCTAACCCTAACCCTAACCCTAACCCTAACCCTAACCCTAACCCTAACCCTAACCCTAACCCTAACCCTAACCCTAACCCTAACCCTAACCCTAACCCTAACCCTAACCCTAACCCTAACCCTAACCCTAACCCTAACCCTAACCCTAACCCTAACCCTAACCCTAACCCTAACCCTAACCCTAACCCTAACCCTAACCCTAACCCTAACCCTAACCCTAACCCTAACCCTAACCCTAACCCTAACCCTAACCCTAACCCTAACCCTAACCCTAACCCTAACCCTACCCTAACCCTAACCCTAACCCTAACCCGTACCCTAACCCTAACCCTAACCCTAACCCTAACCCTAACCCGTACCCTAACCCTAACCCGTACCCTAACCCTAACCCGTACCCTAACCCTAACCCGTACCCTAACCCTAACCCTAACCCTAACCCGTACCCTAACCCTAACCCTAACCCGTACCCTAACCCTAACCCGTACCCTAACCCTAACCCTAACCCTAACCCTAACCCGTACCCTAACCCTAACCCTAACCCTAACCCGTACCCTAACCCTAACCCTAACCCTAACCGTACCCTAACCCTAACCCTAACCCTAACCCTAACCCTAACCCTAACCCTAACCCTAACCCTAACCCTAACCCTAACCCGTACCCTAACCCTAACCCTAACCCTAACCCGTACCCTAACCCTAACCCTAACCCTAACCCTAACCCTAACCCTAACCCTAACCCTAACCCTAACCCGTACCCTAACCCTAACCCTAACCCTAACCCGTACCCTAACCCTAACCCTAACCCTAACCCTAACCCGTACCCTAACCCTAACCCTAACCCTAACCCTAACCCTAACCCTAACCCTAACCCTAACCCTAACCCGTACCCTAACCCTAACCCGTACCCTAACCCTAACCCTAACCCTAACCCTAACCCTAACCCTAACCCTAACCCTAACCCTAACCCTAACCCTAACCCTAACCCTAACCCTAACCCTAACCCTAACCCTAACCCTAACCCTAACCCTAACCCTAACCCTAACCCTAACCCTAACCCTAACCCTAACCCTAACCCTAACCCCCTAACCCTAACCCTAACCCTAACCCTAACCCTAACCCTAACCCTAACCCTAACCCGTACCCTAACCCTAACCCTAACCCGTACCCTAACCCTAACCCGTACCCTAACCCTAACCCTAACCCTAACCCGTACCCTAACCCTAACCCTAACCCCTAACCCGTACCCTAACCCTAACCCTAACCCGTACCCTAACCCTAACCCTAACCCTAACCCGTACCCTAACCCTAACCCGTACCCTAACCCTAACCCGTACCCTAACCCTAACCCTAACCCTAACCCTAACCCTAACCTAACCCTAACCCGTACCCTAACCCTAACCCTAACCCGTACCCTAACCCTAACCTAACCCTAACCCGTACCCTAACCCTAACCCGTACCCTAACCCGTACCCTAACCCTAACCCTAACCCTAACCCTAACCCTAACCCTAACCCGTACCCTAACCCGTACCCTAACCCTAACCCGTACCCTAACCCTAACCCTAACCCGTACCCTAACCCTAACCCTAACCCGTACCCTAACCCGTACCCTAACCCTAACCCGTACCCTAACCCTAACCCTAACCCTAACCCTAACCCGTACCCTAACCCTAACCCGTACCCTAACCCGTACCCTAACCCTAACCCTAACCCTAACCCTAACCCGTACCCTAACCCGTACCCGTACCCTAACCCGTACCCTAACCCTAACCCGTACCCTAACCCGTACCCTAACCCTAACCCTAACCCGTACCCTAACCCTAACCCTAACCCGTACCCTAACCCTAACCCGTACCCTAACCCGTACCCTAACCCTAACCCTAACCCGTACCCTAACCCTAACCCTAACCCGTACCCTAACCCTAACCCGTACCCTAACCCTAACCCGTACCCTAACCCTAACCCGTACCCTAACCCTAACCCGTACCCTAACCCTAACCCGTACCCTAACCCTAACCCGTACCCTAACCCTAACCCGTACCCTAACCCTAACCCGTACCCTAACCCTAACCCGTACCCTAACCCTAACCCTAACCCGTACCCTAACCCTAACCCGTACCCTAACCCTAACCCGTACCCTAACCCTAACCCGTACCCTAACCCTAACCCGTACCCTAACCCTAACCCGTACCCTAACCCTAACCCGTACCCTAACCCTAACCCGTACCCTAACCCTAACCCGTACCCTAACCCTAACCCGTACCCTAACCCTAACCCGTACCCTAACCCTAACCCTAACCCGTACCCTAACCCTAACCCGTACCCTAACCCTAACCCTAACCCGTACCCTAACCCTAACCCGTACCCTAACCCTAACCCGTACCCTAACCCTAACCCTAACCCTAACCCTAACCCTAACCCGTACCCTAACCCTAACCCGTACCCTAACCCTAACCCTAACCCTAACCCTAACCCTAACCCTAACCCTAACCCTAACCCTAACCCTAACCCGTACCCTAACCCTAACCCGTACCCTAACCCTAACCCTAACCCTAACCCTAACCCTAACCCGTACCCTAACCCTAACCCTAACCCTAACCCTAACCCTAACCCTAACCCTAACCCTAACCCTAACCCTAACCCTAACCCTAACCCTAACCCTAACCCTAACCCTAACCCGTACCCTAACCCTAACCCTAACCCTAACCCTAACCCTAACCCTAACCCTAACCCTAACCCTAACCCTAACCCTAACCCTAACCCTAACCCTAACCCTAACCCTAACCCTAACCCTAACCCTAACCCTAACCCGTACCCTAACCCTAACCCTAACCCTAACCCTAACCCTAACCCTAACCCTAACCCTAACCCGTACCCTAACCCTAACCCTAACCCTAACCCTAACCCTAACCCTAACCCTAACCCGTACCCTAACCCTAACCCTAACCCTAACCCTAACCCTAACCCTAACCCGTACCCTAACCCTAACCCGTACCCTAACCCTAACCCTAACCCTAACCCTAACCCTAACCCTAACCCTAACCCGTACCCTAACCCTAACCCTAACCCTAACCCTAACCCTAACCCTAACCCTAACCCTAACCCGTACCCTAACCCTAACCCTAACCCTAACCCGTACCCTAACCCTAACCCTAACCCGTACCCTAACCCTAACCCTAACCCGTACCCTAACCCTAACCCTAACCCTAACCCTAACCCTAACCCGTACCCTAACCCCGTACCCTAACCCTAACCCTAACCCTAACCCTAACCCTAACCCGTACCCTAACCCTAACCCTAACCCGTACCCTAACCCTAACCCGTACCCTAACCCTAACCCTAACCCTAACCCTAACCCTAACCCGTACCCTAACCCTAACCCGTACCCTAACCCTAACCCTAACCCGTACCCTAACCCGTACCCTAACCCTAACCCTAACCCGTACCCTAACCCTAACCCTCTAACCCTAACCCTAACCCTAACCCTAACCCTAACCCTAACCCTAACCCTAACCCTAACCCGAACCCTAACCCTAACCCGTACCCTAACCCGTACCCTAACCCGTACCCTAACCCTAACCCTAACCCTAACCCGTACCCTAACCCTAACCCTAACCCGTACCCTAACCCTAACCCGTACCCTAACCCTAACCCTAACCCGTACCCTAACCCTAACCCTAACCCTAACCCGTACCCTAACCCTAACCCTAACCCTAACCCTAACCCTAACCCTAACCCTAACCCGTACCCTAACCCTAACCCTAACCCTAACCCTAACCCTAACCCTAACCCTAACCCGTACCCTAACCCTAACCCTAACCCTAACCCGTACCCTAACCCTAACCCTAACCCTAACCCTAACCCGTACCCTAACCCGTACCCTAACCCTAACCCTAACCCTAACCCGTACCCTAACCCTAACCCTAACCCTAACCCGTACCCTAACCCGTACCCTAACCCTAACCCTAACCCTAACCCGTACCCTAACCCTAACCCTAACCCTAACCCTAACCCTAACCCTAACCCTAACCCTAACCCTAACCCTAACCCGTACCCTAACCCTAACCCTAACCCTAACCCTAACCCTAACCCTAACCCTAACCCTAACCCTAACCCTAACCCTAACCCTAACCCTAACCCTAACCCGTACCCTAACCCGTACCCTAACCCGTACCCTAACCCTAACCCGTACCCTAACCCGTACCCTAACCCGTACCCTAACCCTAACCCTAACCCTAACCCTAACCCGTACCCTAACCCGTACCCTAACCCTAACCCTAACCCTAACCCTAACCCTAACCCTAACCCGTACCCTAACCCTAACCCTAACCCTAACCCTAACCCTAACCCTAACCCTAACCCTAACCCTAACCCGTACCCTAACCCTAACCCTAACCCTAACCCTAACCCTAACCCTAACCCTAACCCGTACCCTAACCCTAACCCTAACCCTAACCCTAACCCTAACCCGTACCCTAACCCGTACCCTAACCCTAACCCGTACCCTAACCCGTACCCTAACCCGTACCCTAACCCGTACCCTAACCCGTACCCTAACCCTAACCCGTACCCTAACCCGTACCCTAACCCGTACCCTAACCCGTACCCTAACCCGTACCCTAACCCGTACCCTAACCCGTACCCTAACCCGTACCCTAACCCTAACCCTAACCCGTACCCTAACCCGTACCCTAACCCTAACCCGTACCCTAACCCGTACCCTAACCCGTACCCTAACCCGTACCCTAACCCGTACCCTAACCCGTACCCTAACCCGTACCCTAACCCTAACCCGTACCCTAACCCGTACCCTAACCCGTACCCTAACCCGTACCCTAACCCGTACCCTAACCCGTACCCTAACCCGTACCCTAACCCTAACCCGTACCCTAACCCGTACCCTAACCCGTACCCTAACCCGTACCCTAACCCGTACCCTAACCCGTACCCTAACCCGTACCCTAACCCGTACCCTAACCCGTACCCTAACCCGTACCCTAACCCGTACCCTAACCCTAACCCGTACCCTAACCCTAACCCGTACCCTAACCCTAACCCGTACCCTAACCCTAACCCGTACCCTAACCCTAACCCGTACCCTAACCCTAACCCTAACCCTAACCCTAACCCTAACCCTAACCCTAACCCGTACCCTAACCCTAACCCGTACCCTAACCCTAACCCTAACCCTAACCCTAACCCGTACCCTAACCCGTACCCTAACCCTAACCCTAACCCGTACCCTAACCCTAACCCTAACCCTAACCCTAACCCGTACCCTAACCCTAACCCGTACCCTAACCCTAACCCGTACCCTAACCCTAACCCGTACCCTAACCCTAACCCGTACCCTAACCCTAACCCGTACCCTAACCCTAACCCTAACCCGTACCCTAACCCTAACCCGTACCCTAACCCTAACCCGTACCCTA
>NC_139398.1:4956821-5054052 GCF_054392235.1 Sus scrofa
TCCACTGCATTCATTTTTTTTTTTTTTTTTCCACTGCATTCAATCATGCTGCATAAAATCCACTGCATTCAATCGGGATGCATTGGGCCTCGCTGCATGGAATAAACTGCATTCTATCAGGCTCCATGGAATCCACTGCATTCAATGGGGAAGCATTCTACCATGCTGCATGGAGTTCACTGCATTCAATCACAATGCATGGACTCCACTGCATTCCATCGGGATGCTTTGGGCCATGCTGCATTAAATCCACTGCATTCAACCATGCTGTATGGAATCCACTGCATTCAATCATGCTGCATAAAATCCACTGCATTCAATCGGGATGCATTGGGCCTCGCTGCATGGAATACACTGCATTCAATCACGCTGCATGGAATCCACTGCATTCAATGGGGATGCATTCTACAATGCCGCATGGAGTTCACTGCATTCAATCACAATGCATGGATTCCACTGCATTCCATCTGGATGATTTGGGCCATGCTGCATAAAATCCACTGCATTCAATCGGGATGCATTGGGCCTCGCTGCATGGACTCCACTGCATACAATCGGGATCCATTGCACCAAAATGCATGGAATCCTCCGCATGCAACGACGCTGCATGGACTCCACTGCATTCAATCGGGATGCTTTGGGCCATGCTGCATAAAATCCATTGAATTCAATCATGCTGCATGGAATCCACTGCATTCAATCACGCTGCATGGAATCCACTGCATTCAATGGGGGTGCATTCTACAATGCTGCATGGAGTTCACTGCATTCAATCACAATGCATGGAATCCACTGCATTCCATCTGGATGCTTTGGGCCATGCTGCATAAAATCCACTGCATTCAATCGGGATGCATTGGGCCTCGCTGCATGGACTCCACTGCATACAATCGGGATCCATTGTGCCAAAATGCATGGAATAATCTGCATTCATTGACGCTGCATGGGCTCCACTGCATTCAATCGGGATGCTTTGGGCCATGCTGCGTAAAACCCACTGCATTCAACCATGCTGCATTGAATCAACTGCATTCAATCATGCTGCATAAAATCCACTGCATTCCATCGGGATGCATTGGGCCTCGCTGCATGGAATACACTGCATTCAATCACGCTGCATGGAATCCACTGCATTCAATGGGGGTGCATTCTACAATGCTGCATGGAGTTCACTGCATTCAATCACAATGCATGGAATCCACTGCATTCCATCGGGATGCTTTGGGCCATGCTGCATAAAATCCACTGCATTCAATCGGGATGCATTGGGCCTCGCTGCATGGACTCCACTGCATACAATCGGGATCCATTGCACCAAAATGCATGGAATCCTCCGCATGCAACGATGCTGCATGGACTCCACTGCATTCAATCGGGATGCTTTGGGCCATGCTGCATAAAATCCATTGTATTCAATCATGCTGCATGGAATCCACTGCATTCAATCATGCTGCATAAAATCCACTGCATTCAATAGGGTTCCATTTCTTCACGTGGCATCGAATCCACTGCATTCAATCACGCTGCATGGAATCCACTGCATTCAATCGGGATGCATTTTTCCTCGCTGCATGGAGTACACTGCATTCAATCATGCTGCATAAAATCCACTGCATTCCATCGGGATGCTTTGGGCCATGCTGCATAAAATCCACTGCATTCAACCATGCTGCATGGAATCCACTGCATTCAATCATGCTGCATAAAATCCACTGCATTCAATCGGGATGCATTGGGCCTCGCTGCATGGAATAAACTGCATTCAATCAGGCTCCATGGAATCCACTGCATTCAGTGAGGATGCATTCTACCATGCTGCATGGAGTTCACTGCATTCAATCACAATGCATGGAATCCACTGCATTCCATCGGGATGCTTTGGGCCATGCTGCATAAAATCCACTGCATTCAATCGGGATGCATTGGGCCTTGCTGCATGGACTCCACTGCATACAATCGGGATCCATTGCGCCACAATGCATGGAACACTCTGCATTCAATCACGCTGCATGGAATCCACTGCATTCAATCGGGATGCTTTGGGCCATGCTGCATAAAATCCACTGCATGCAATCATGCTGCATGGAATCCACTGCATTCAATCATGCTGCATAAAATCCACTGCATTCAATAGGGTTCCATTTCTTCTTCACGCTGCCTGGAATAAACTGCATTCAATCACGCTGCATGGAATCCACTGCATTCAATCGGGATGCATTTTACCACACTGCTTGGATTACACTGCATTCAATCGCAATGCATAGAATCCACTGCATTCAATATGAATGCATTTTACCACTCTGCATGGAATCCACTGCATTTAATCACGCTGCATGTACTCCATGGAATTTAATCGGGATTCATTTTACTAAGCTGTATGGAATCGACTGCATTTAATCACGCTGCATGGAATCCACTGCATTCAATCGGGATTCATTTTACAAAGCTGCATGGAGTACACTGCATTCAATCACAATGCATGGAATCCACTGCATTCAAACGGGATGCTTTGGGCCATGCTGCATAAAATCCACTGCATTCAATCATGCTGCATGGAATCCACTGCATTCAATCATGCAGCATAAAATCCGCTGCATTCCATAGGGTTCCATTTCTTCATGCTGCATGGAATACACTGCATTCAATCATGCTGCATAAAATCCGCTGCATTCCATAGGGTTCCATTCCTTCATGCTGCATGGAATACACTGCATTCAATCAGGCTGCATGGAATCCACTGCATTCAATCGGGATGCATTTTTCCTCGTTGCATGGACTACACTGCATTCCATCACAATGCATGGAATCCACTGCATTCAATCGGGAAGCTTTGGGCCATGCTGCATACAATCCACTGCATTCAATCGGGATGCACTGGGCCTCGCTGCATGGACTCCACTGCATATAATCGGGATCCATTGCGCCACAATGCATGGAATACTCTGCATTCAATGACGCTGAATGGAATCCACTGCATTGAATCGTGAAGCTATGGGCCATGCTGCATAAAATCCACTGCATGCAATCATGCTGCATTGAATCCACTGCATTCAATCATGTTGCATAAAATCCACTGCATTCAATAGGGTTCCATTTCTTCACCCTGCATGGAATCCACTGCATTCAACCACGCTGCATGGAATCCACTGCATTCAATCGGGATGCATTTTACCACTCTGCACGGATTACACTGCATTTAATCACGCTGCATGTAATCCATGGAATTTTAATCGGGATTCATTTTACTAAGCTGTATGGAATCGACTGCACTTAATCACGCTGGATGGAATCCACTGCATTCAATCGGGATGCATTTTACCACGTTGCATGCAGTTCACTGCATTCAATCACAATGCATGGAATCCACTGCATTCAATCGGGATGCTTTGGGCCATGCTGCATAAAATCCACTGCATTCAATCTTGCTTTTTGAATCCACTGCATTCAGTAATGCTGCATAAAATCCTTGCATTCAATTGGGTTCCATTTCTTCACGCTGCATGGAATACACTGCATTCAATCACGCTGCATGGAAACCACTGCATTCAATCGGGATGCATTTTACCTCGCTGCATGGATTACACTGCACTCAATCACGCTGCATGGAAACCACTGCATTCAATCGGTATCCATTGCACCAAAATGCAAGGAATCCTCTGCATTCATTGACGCTGCATGGACTCCACTGCATTCAATCGGGATGCTTTGGGCCATGCTGCATAAAATCCACTGCATTCAACCATGCTGCATGGAATCCATTTCATTCAATCATGCTCTATAAAATCCAATGCATTCAACAGGGTTCCATTACTTCACGCTGCATGGAATACACTACATTAAATCAGGATGCATGGAATCGACTGCATTCAATCAGGATGCATTATACCACGTTGCATGGATTACCCTACATTCAATCACAATGCATGGAATCCACTGCATTCAATCGGGATGCTTCGGGCCATGCTGCATAAAATCCACTGCATTCAATCGGGATGCATTGGGCCTCGCTGCATAGACTCCACTGCATATAATCGAGATCCATTGTGCCACAATGCATGGAATACTCTGCATTCAATGACGCTGCATGGAATCCACTGCATTCCATCGGGAAGCTTTGGGCCATGCTGCATAAAATCCACTGCATTCAATCATGCTGCATGGAATCCACTGCATTCAATCGGGATGCATTTTACAAGGCTGCATGGATTACATTTCATACACTCAAAATGCATGGAATCCACTGCGTTCTATAGGGATGCTTTGGGCAATACTGCATAAAATACACTGCATTCAATCTTGCTGCATGGAATCCACTGCATTCAATCGGGATGCATTTTACCATGCTGCATGGATTACCCTTCATTCAATCAGGCTGCATGGAATCCACTGCATTCTATCGGGATGCTTTGGGCCATGCTGCATAAAATCCACTGCATTTAATCGGGATGCATTTGGCCACGCTGCATGGACTCCACTGCATAAAATCGGGATCCATTGCCCCAAAATGCAAGGAATCATCTGCATTCAATGACGCTGCATGGAATCCACTGCATTCCATCGGGATCGATTTTACCACGCAGCATGGATTACACTGCTTTCAATCACAATGCATGGAATCTACTCTATTCAATCGGGATGCTTTGGGCCATACTGCATAAAATCCACTGCATTAAATCATGCTGCATGGAATCCACTGCATTCAATCGGGATGCATTTTACCACGCTGCATGGATAACATTTCATACACTCAAAATGCATGGAATCCACTGCATTCTATAGGGATGCTTTGGGCCATACTGCATAAAATCCACTGCATTCAATCTTGCTGCATGGAATCCACTGCATTCAATCATGCTGCATAAATCCACTGCATTCAATAGGGTTCCATTTCTTCACGCTGCATGGAATCCACTGCATTCAATCACGCTGCATAAAATCCACTGCATTCAATAGGGTTCCATTTCTTCACGCTGCATGGAATCCACTACATTTAATCACGCTGCATGGAATCCACTGCATTCAATCAGGATGCTTTGGGCCATGCTGCATAAAATCCACTGCATTCAATCATGCTGCCTGGAATCCACTGCATTCAATCATACTGCATAAAATCCACTGCATTCAATAGGGTTCCATTTCTTCACGCTTCATGGAATACACTGCATTCAATAGGGTTCCATTCCTTCACGCTGCCTGGAATCCACTGCCTTCAATCACGCTGCATGGAATCCACTGCATTCAATCGGGAAGCTTTGGGCCATGCTGCATAAAATCCACTGCATTCAACCATGCTGCATGGAATCCATTTCATTCAATCATGCTCTATAAAATCCAATGCATTCAATAGGGTTCCATTACTTCACGCTGCATGGAATACACTACATTAAATCAGGATGCATGGAATCGACTGCATTCAATCAGGATGCATTATACCACGTTGCATGGATTACCCTACATTCAATCAGGCTGCATGGAATCCACTGCATTCTATCGGGATGCTTTGGGCCATGCTGCATAAAATCCACTGCATTCAATGGTGATGCATTGGGCCTCGCTGCATGGACTCCACTGCATATAATCGGGATCCATTGCGCCACAATGCATGGAATACTCTGCATTCAATGACGCTGAATGGAATCCACTGCATTGAATCGGGAAGCTTTGGGCCATGCTGCATAAATCCACTGCATGCAATCATGCTGTGTGGACTCCACTGCATTGAATCATGCTGCAAAAAAAACCACTGCATTCAATAGGGTTCCATTTCTTCACCCTGCATGGAATCCACTGCATTCAACCACGCTGCATGGAATCCACTGCATTCAATCGGGATGCATTTTACCACTCTGCATGGATTACACTGCATTTAATCACGCTGCATGTAATCCATGGAATTTTAATCGGGATTCATTTTACTAAGCTGTATGGAATGGACTGCACTTAATCACGCTGGATGGAATCCACTGCATTCAATCGGGATGCATTTTACCACGTTGCATGCAGTTCACTGCATTCAATCACAATGCATGGAATCCACTGCATTCAATCGGGATGCTTTGGGCCATGCTGCATAAAATCCACTGCATTCAATCTTGCTTTTTGAATCCACTGCATTCAGTAATGCTGCATAAAATCCTTGCATTCAATTGGGTTCCATTTCTTCACGCTGCATGGAAAACAATGCATTCAATCACGCTGCATGGTATCCACTGCATTCAATCGGGATGCATTTTACCATGCTGCGTGGTTTTCACTGCATTCAATCACAATGCATGGAGTCCACTGCATTCCATCGGGATGCTTTGGGCCATGCTGCATAAAATCCACTGCATTCAATCGGGATGCATTGGGCCACGCTGCATCGACTCCACTGCATTCAATTGGCATCCATTGCGCCACAATGCAAGGAATCTTCTGCATTCATTGACGCTGCATGGACTCCACTGCATTCAATCGGGATGCTTTGGGCCATGCTGCATAAAATCCACTGCATTCAACCATGCTGCATGGAATCCATTTCATTCAATCATGCTCTATAAAATCCAATGCATTCAATACGGTTCCATTACTTCACGCTGCATGGAATACACTGCATTAAATCAGGATGCATGGAATCGACTGCATTCAATCAGGATGCATTATACCACGTTGCATGGATTACCCTACATTCAATCACAATGCATGGAATCCACTGCATTCAATCGGGATGCTTTGGGCCATGCTGCATAAAATCCACTGCATTCAATCGGGATGCATTGGGCCTCGCTGCATAGACTCCACTGCATATAATCGGGATCCATTGCGCCACAATGCATGGAATACTCTGCATTCAACGACGCTGCATGGAATCCACTGCATTCCATCGGGAAGCTTTGGGCCATGCTGCATAAAATCCACTGCATTCAATCATGCTGCATGGAATCCACTGCATTCAATCGGGATGCATTTTACAAGGCTGCATGGATTACATTTCATACACTCAAAATGCATGGAATACACTGCGTTCTATAGGGATGCTTTGGGCCATACTGCATAAAATACACTGCATTCAATTTGCTGCATGGAATCCACTGCATTCAATCATGCTGAATAAAATCCACTGCATTCAATAGGGTTCCATTTCTTCACGCTGCATGGAATACACTGCATTCAATCAGGCTGCATGAAATCCACTGCATTCAATGGGGATGCATTCTACAATGCTGCATGGAGTTCACTGCATGCAATCACAACGCATGTAATCCACTGCATTCCATGGGGATGCTTTGGGCCATGCTGCATAAAATCCACTGCATTCAATCGGGATGCATTGGGCCTCGCTGCATGGACTCCACTGCATACAATCGGGATCCATTGCGCCAAAATGCATGGAATACTCTGCATTCATTGACGCTGCATGGACTCCACTGCATTCAATCGGGATGCTTTGGGCCATGCTGCATAAAATCCACTGCATTCAACCATGCTGCATGGAATCCACTGCATTCAATCATGCTGCATAAAATCCACTGCATTCCATCGGGATGCATTGGGCCTCACTGCATGGAATACACTGCATTCAATCACGCTGCATGGAATCCACTGCATTCAATGGGGATGCATTCTACAATGCTGCATGGAGTTCACTGCATTCAAACACAATGCATGGAATCCACTGCATTCCATCGGGATGCTTTGGGCCATGCTGCATAAAATCCACTGCATTCAATCGGGATGCATTGGGCCTCGCTGCATGGACTCCACTGCATTCAATCAGGATCCATTGCACCAAAATGCATGGACTCCTCCGCATGCAACGACGCTGCATGGACTCCACTGCATTCAATCGGGATGCTTTGGGACATGCTGCATAAAATCCATTGAATTCAATCATGCTGCATGGAATCCACTGCATTCAATCATGCTGTATAAAATCCACTGCATTCAATAGGGTTCCATTTCTTCACGTGGCATCGAATCCACTGCATTCAATCACGCTGCATGGAATCCACTGCATTCAATCGGGATGCATTTTTCCTCGCTGCATGGAGTACACTGCATTCAATCATGCTGCATAAAATCCACTGCATTCCATCGGGATGCTTTGGGCCATGCTGCATAAAATCCACTGCATTCAACCATGCTGCATGGAATCCACTGCATTCAGTCATGCTGCATAAAATCCACTGCATTCAATCGGGATGCATTGGGCCTCGCTGCATGGAATAAACTGCATTCAATCAGGCTCCATGGAATCCACTGCATTCAATGGGGATGCATTCTACCATGCTGCATGGAGTTCACTGCATTCAATCACAATGCATGGAATCCACTGCATTCCATCGGGATGCTTTGGGCCATGCTGCATAAAATCCACTGCATTCAATCGGGATGCATTGGGCCTTGCTGCATGGACTCCACTGCATACAATGGGGATCCATTGCGCCACAATGCATGGAATACTCTGCATTTAATCACGCTGCATGGAATCCACTGCATTCAATCATGCTGCATAAAATCCACTGCATGCAATCATGCTGCATGGAATCCACTACATTCAATCATGCTGCATAAAATCCACTGCATTCAATAGGGTTCCATTTCTTCACGCTGCATGGAATCCACTGCATTCAATCACGCTGCATGGAATCCACTGCATTCAACATGGATGAATTTTACCACGCTGCATTTAGTACAGTGTATTCAATCACAATTCATGGAATCCATTGCATTCAATCGGGATGCTTTGGGCCATGCTGCATAAAATACACTGCATTCATCGGGATGCACTGGGCATCGCTGCATGGACTCCACTGCATACAATCGGGATCCATTGCGCCACAATGCATGGAATCCTCTGCATTCAATGACGATGCATGGAATCCACTGCATTCAATCGGAATGCTTTGGGCCATGCTGCATAAAATCCACTGCATTCAACCATGCTGCATGGAATCCACTGCATTCAATCATGCTGCAATAAATCCACTGCATTCAATAGGGTTCCATTTCTTCACGCTGCATGTTATACACTGCATTCATTCACGCTTCATGGACTCCACTGCATTCAATCGGGATCCATTGTGCCACAATGCATGGAATTCTCTTCATTCAATGACGCTGCATCGAATCCACTGCATTCAATCGGAATCCATTGTGCCACAATGCATGGAATCCTCTGCATTCAATGACACTGCATGGAATCCACTGCATTCCATCAGGATGCTTTGGGCCATGCTGCATAAAATCCACTGCATGCAATCATGCTGCATGGAATCCACTGCATTCAATCATGCTGCATAAAATCCACTGCATTCAATAGGGTTCCATTTCTTCACGCTGCATGGAATCCACTGCATTCAATCACGCTGCATGGAATCCACTGCATTCAATCGGGATAAATTTTACCACGCTGCATTTAGTACACTGTATTCAATCACAATTCATGGAATCCATTGCATTCAATCGGGATGCTTTGGGCCATGCTGCATAAAATCCACTGCATTCAATCAGGCTGCATGAAATCCACTGCATTCAATGGGGATGCATTCTACAATGCTGCATGGAGTTCACTGCATGCAATCACAATGCATGTAATCCACTGCATTCCATCGGGATGCTTTGGGCCATGCTGCATAAAATCCACTGCATTCAATCGGGATGCATTGGGCCTCGCTGCATGGACTCCACTGCATAAAATCGGGATCCATTGCGCCAAAATGCATGGAATACTCTGCATTCATTGACGCTGCATGGGCTCCACTGCATTCAATCGGGATGCTTTGGGCCATGCTGCATCAAATCCACTGCATTCAACCATGCTGCATGGAATCCACTGCATTCAATCATGCTGCATAAAATCCACTGCATTCCATCGGGATGCATTGGGCCTCGCTGCATGGAATCCACTGCATTCAATGGGGATGCATTCTACAATGCTGCATGGAGTTCACTGCATTCAATCACAATGCATGGAATCCACTGCATTCCATCGGGATGTTTTGGGCCATGCTGCATAAAGTCCACTGCATTCAATCGGGATGCATTGGGCCTCGCTGCATGGACTCCACTGCATACAATCGGGATCCATTGCGCCAAAATGCATGGAATACTCTGCATTCAATCACGCTGCATGGAATCCACTGCATTCCATCGGGATGCTTTGGGCCATGCTGCATAAATTCCACTGCATTCAACCGTGCTGCATGGAATCCACTGCATTCAATCATGCTGCATAAAATCCACTGCATTCCATCGGGATGCATTGGGCCTCGCTGCATGGAATAAACTGCATTCAATCAGGCTGCATGGAATCCACTGCATTCAATGGGGATGCATTCTACAATGCTGCATGGAGTTCACTGCATTCAATCACAATGCATGGAATCCACTGCATTCCATCGGGATGCTTTGGGCCATGCTGCATAAAATCCACTGCATTTAATCGGGATGCATTGGGCCTCGCTGCATGGACTCCACTCCATTCAATCAGGATCCATTGCACCAAAATGCATGGAATCCTCCGCATGCAACGACGCTGCATGGACTCCACTGCATTCAATCGGGATGCTTTGTGCCATGCTGCATAAAATCCATTGAATTCAATCATGCTGCATGGAATCCACTGCATTCAATCATGCTGTATAAAATCCACTGCATTCAATAGGGTTCCATTACTTCACGTGGCATCGAATCCACTGCATTCAATCACGCTGCATGGAATCCACTGCATTCAATCGGGATCCATTTTTCCTCGCTGCATGGAGTACACTGCATTCAATCATGCTGCATAAAATCCACTGCATTCCATCGGGATGCTTTGGGCCATGCTGCATAAAATCCACTGCATTCAACGATGCTGCATGGAATCCACTGCATTAAATCATGCTGCATAAAATCCACTGCATTCAATCGGGATGCATTGGGCCTCGCTGCATGGAATAAACTGCATTCAATCAGGCTCCATGTAATCCACTTCATTCAATGGGGATGCATTCTACCATGCTGCATGGAGTTCACTGCATTCAATCACAATGCATGGACTCCACTGCATTCCATCGGGATGCTTTGGGCCATGCTGCATAAAATCCACTGCATTCAATTGGGATGCATTGGGCCTCGCTGCATGGACTCCACTGCATACAATGGGGATCCATTGCGCCACAATGCATGGAATACTCTGCATTTAATCACGCTGCATGGAATCCACTGCATTCAATCATGCTGCATAAAATCCACTGCATGCAATCATGCTGCATGGAATCCACTACATTCAATCATGCTGCATAAAATCCACTGCATTCAATAGGGTTCCATTTCTTCACGCTGCATGGAATCCACTGCATTCAATCACGCTGCATGGAATCCACTGCATTCAACATGGATGAATTTTACCACGCTGCATTTAGTACAGTGTATTCAATCTCAATTCATGGAATCCATTGCATTCAATCGGGATGCTTTGGGCCATGCTGCATAAAATACACTGCATTCATCGGGATGCACTGGGCATCGCTGCATGGACTCCACTGCATACAATCGGGATCCATTGCGCCACAATGCATGGAATCCTCTGCATTCAATGACGCTGCATGGAATCCACTGCATTCAATCGGGATGCTTTGGGCCATGCTGCATAAAATCCACTGCATTCAACCATGCTGCATGGAATCCACTGCATTCAATCATGCTGCAATAAATCCACTGCATTCAATAGGGTTCCATTTCTTCACGCTGCATGTTATACACTGCATTCATTCACGCTGCATGGAATCCACTGCATTCAATCAGGATGCATTTTACCTCGCTGCATGGATTACACTGCATTCAATCACAATGCATGGAATCCACTGCATTCCATCGGGATGCTTTGGGCCATGCTGCATAAAATCCACTGCATTCAATCGGGATGCATTGGGCCTCGCTGCATGGACTCCACTGCATACAATCGGGATCCATTGCGCCACAATGCATGGAATCCTCTGCATTCAACGACGCTGCATGGAATCCACTGCATTCAATCGGGAGGCTTTGGGCCATGCTGCATAAAATCCACTGCATTCAATCAAGCTGCATAAAATCCACTGCATTCAATATGGTTCCATTTCTTCACGCTGCATGGAATCCACTGCATTCAATCAGGATGCATTTTACCACACTGCATAGATTACACCGCATTCAATCACAATGCATGGAATCCATTGCATTCAATCGGGATGCTTTGGGCCATGCTGCATAAAATCCACTGCATTCAATCAGGCTGCATGAAATCCACTGCATTCAATGGGGATGCATTCTACAATGCTGCATGGAGTTCACTGCATGCAATCACAATGCATGTAATCCACTGCATTCCATCGGGATGCTTTGGGCCATGCTGCATAAAATCCACTGCATTCAATCGGGATGCATTGGGCCTCGCTGCATGGACTCCACTGCATAAAATCGGGATCCATTGCGCCAAAATGCATGTAATACTCTGCATTCATTGACCCTGCATGGACTCCACTGCATTCAATCGGGATGCTTTGGGCCATGCTGCATCAAATCCACTGCATTCAACCATGCTGCATGGAATCCACTGCATTCAATCATGCTGCATAAAATCCACTGCATTCCATCGGGATGCATTGGGCCTCGCTGCATGGAATCCACTGCATTCAATGAGGATGCATGGAATCCACTGCATTCAGTCATGCTGCATAAAATCCACTGCATTCAGTCATGCTGCATAAAATCCACTGCATTCAATCGGGATGCATTGGGCCTCGCTGCATGGAATAAACTGCATTCAATCAGGCTCCATGGAATCCACTGCATTCAATGGGGATGCATTCTACCATGCTGCATGGAGTTCACTGCATTCTATCACAATGCATGGAATCCACTGCATTCCATCGGGATGCTTTGGGCCATGCTGCATAAAATCCACTGCATTCAATCGGGATGCATTGGGCCTTGCTGCATGGACTCCACTGCATACAATGGGGATCCATTGCGCCACAATGCATGGAATACTCTGCATTTAATCACGCTGCATGGAATCCACTGCATTCAATCATGCTGCATAAAATCCACTGCATGCAATCATGCTGCATGGAATCCACTACATTCAATCATGCTGCATAAAATCCACTGCATTCAATAGGGTTCCATTTCTTCACGCTGCATGGAATCCACTGCATTCAATCACGCTGCATGGAATCCATTGCATTCAACATGGATGAATTTTACCACGCTGCATTTAGTACAGTGTATTCAATCACAATTCATGGAATCCATTGCATTCAATCGGGATGCTTTGGGCCATGCTGCATAAAATACACTGCATTCATCGGGATGCACTGGGCATCGCTGCATGGACTCCACTGCATACAATCGGGATCCATTGCGCCACAATGCATGGAATCCTCTGCATTCAATGACGCTGCATGGAATCCACTGCATTCCATCAGGATGCTTTGGGCCATGCTGCATAAAATCCACTGCATGCAATCATGCTGCATGGAATCCACTGCATTCAATCATGCTGCATAAAATCCACTGCATTCAATAGGGTTCCATTTCTTCACGCTGCATGGAATCCACTGCATTCAATCACGCTGCATGGAATCCACTGCATTCAATCGGGATGAATTTTACCACGCTGCATTTAGTACACTGTATTCAATCACAATTCATGGAATCCATTGCATTCAATCGGGATGCTTTGGGCCATGCTGCATAAAATCCACTGCATTCAATCAGGCTGCATGAAATCCACTGCATTCAATGGGGATGCATTCTACAATGCTGCATGGAGTTCACTGCATGCAATCACAATGCATGTAATCCACTGCATTCCATCGGGATGCTTTGGGCCATGCTGCATAAAATCCACTGCATTCAATCGGGATGCATTGGGCCTCGCTGCATGGACTCCACTGCATAAAATCGGGATCCATTGCGCCAAAATGCATGGAATACTCTGCATTCATTGACGCTGCATGGGCTCCACTGCATTCAATCGGGATGCTTTGGGCCATGCTGCATAAAATCCACTGCATTCAACCATGCTGCATGGAATCCACTGCATTCAATCATGCTGCATAAAATCCACTGCATTCCATCGGGATGCATTGGGCCTCGCTGCATGGAATCCACTGCATTCAATGGGGATGCATTCTACAATGCTGCATGGAGTTCACTGCATTCAATCACAATGCATGGAATCCACTGCATTCCATCGGGATGTTTTGGGCCATGCTGCATAAAGTCCACTGCATTCAATCGGGATGCATTGGGCCTCGCTGCATGGACTCCACTGCATACAATCGGGATCCATTGCGCCAAAATGCATGGAATACTCTGCATTCAATCACGCTGCATGGAATCCACTGCATTCCATCGGGATGCTTTGGGCCATGCTGCATAAATTCCACTGCATTCAACCGTGCTGCATGGAATCCACTGCATTCAATCATGCTGCATAAAATCCACTGCATTCCATCGGGATGCATTGGGCCTCGCTGCATGGAATACACTGCATTCAATCAGGCTGCATGGAATCCACTGCATTCAATGGGGATGCATTCTACAATGCTGCATGGAGTTCACTGCATTCAATCACAATGCATGGAATCCACTGCATTCCATCGGGATGCTTTGGGCCATGCTGCATAAAATCCACTGCATTTAATCGGGATGCATTGGGCCTCGCTGCATGGACTCCACTCCATTCAATCAGGATCCATTGCACCAAAATGCATGGAATCCTCCGCATGCAACGACGCTGCATGGACTCCACTGCATTCAATCGGGATGCTTTGTGCCATGCTGCATAAAATCCATTGAATTCAATCATGCTGCATGGAATCCACTGCATTCAATCATGCTGTATAAAATCCACTGCATTCAATAGGGTTCCATTACTTCACGTGGCATCGAATCCACTGCATTCAATCACGCTGCATGGAATCCACTGCATTCAATCGGGATCCATTTTTCCTCGCTGCATGGAGTACACTGCATTCAATCATGCTGCATAAAATCCACTGCATTCCATCGGGATGCTTTGGGCCATGCTGCATAAAATCCACTGCATTCAACGATGCTGCATGGAATCCACTGCATTAAATCATGCTGCATAAAATCCACTGCATTCAATCGGGATGCATTGGGCCTCGCTGCATGGAATAAACTGCATTCAATCAGGCTCCATGTAATCCACTTCATTCAATGGGGATGCATTCTACCATGCTGCATGGAGTTCACTGCATTCAATCACAATGCATGGACTCCACTGCATTCCATCGGGATGCTTTGGGCCATGCTGCATAAAATCCACTGCATTCAATTGGGATGCATTGGGCCTCGCTGCATGGACTCCACTGCATACAATGGGGATCCATTGCGCCACAATGCATGGAATACTCTGCATTTAATCACGCTGCATGGAATCCACTGCATTCAATCATGCTGCATAAAATCCACTGCATGCAATCATGCTGCATGGAATCCACTACATTCAATCATGCTGCATAAAATCCACTGCATTCAATAGGGTTCCATTTCTTCACGCTGCATGGAATCCACTGCATTCAATCACGCTGCATGGAATCCACTGCATTCAACATGGATGAATTTTACCACGCTGCATTTAGTACAGTGTATTCAATCACAATTCATGGAATCCATTGCATTCAATCGGGATGCTTTGGGCCATGCTGCATAAAATACACTGCATTCATCGGGATGCACTGGGCATCGCTGCATGGACTCCACTGCATACAATCGGGATCCATTGCGCCAAAATGCATGGAATCCTCTGCATTCAATGACGCTGCATGGAATCCACTGCATTCAATCGGGATGCTTTGGGCCATGCTGCATAAAATCCACTGCATTCAACCATGCTGCATGGAATCCACTGCATTCAATCATGCTGCAATAAATCCACTGCATTCAATAGGGTTCCATTTCTTCACGCTGCATGTTATACACTGCATTCATTCACGCTGCATGGAATCCACTGCATTCAATCAGGATGCATTTTACCTCGCTGCATGGATTACACTGCATTCAATCACAATGCATGGAATCCACTGCATTCCATCGGGATGCTTTGGGCCATGCTGCATAAAATCCACTGCATTCAATCGGGATGCATTGGGCCTCGCTGCATGGACTCCACTGCATACAATCGGGATCCATTGCGCCACAATGCATGGAATCCTCTGCATTCAACGACGCTGCATGGAATCCACTGCATTCAATCGGGAGGCTTTGGGCCATGCTGCATAAAATCCACTGCATTCAATCAAGCTGCATAAAATCCACTGCATTCAATATGGTTCCATTTCTTCACGCTGCATGGAATCCACTGCATTCAATCAGGATGCATTTTACCACGCTGCATAGATTACACCGCATTCAATCACAATGCATGGAATCCATTGCATTCAATCGGGATGCTTTGGGCCATGCTGCATAAAATCCACTGCATTCAATCAGGCTGCATGAAATCCACTGCATTCAATGGGGATGCATTCTACAATGCTGCATGGAGTTCACTGCATGCAATCACAATGCATGTAATCCACTGCATTCCATCGGGATGCTTTGGGCCATGCTGCATAAAATCCACTGCATTCAATCGGGATGCATTGGGCCTCGCTGCATGGACTCCACTGCATAAAATCGGGATCCATTGCGCCAAAATGCATGGAATACTCTGCATTCATTGACGCTGCATGGACTCCACTGCATTCAATCGGGATGCTTTGGGCCATGCTGCATCAAATCCACTGCATTCAACCATGCTGCATGGAATCCACTGCATTCAATCATGCTGCATAAAATCCACTGCATTCCATCGGGATGCATTGGGCCTCGCTGCATGGAATCCACTGCATTCAATGAGGATGCATTCTACAATGCTGCATGGAGTTCACTGCATTCAATCACAATGCATGGAATCCACTGCATTCCATCGGGATGTTTTGGGCCATGCTGCATAAAGTCCACTGCATTCAATCGGGATGAATTGGGCCTCGCTGCATGGACTCCACTGCATACAATCGGGATCCATTGCGCCAAAATGCATGGAATACTCTGCATTCAATCACGCTGCATGAAATCCACTGCATTCCATCGGGATGCTTTGGGCCATGCTGCATAAAATCCACTGCATTCAACCGTGCTGCATGGAATCCACTGCATTCAATCATGCTGCATAAAATCCACTGCATTCCATCGGGATGCATTGGGCCTCGCTGCATGGAATACACTGCATTCAATCAGGCTGCATGGAATCCACTGCATTCAATGGGGATGCATTCTACAATGCTGCATGGAGTTCACTGCATTCAATCACAATGCATGGAATCCACTGCATTCCATCGGGATGCTTTGGGCCATGCTGCATAAAATCCACTGCATTCAATCGGGATGCATTGGGCCTCGCTGCATGGACTCCACTGCATTCAATCAAGATCCATTGCACCAAAATGCATGGAATCCTCCGCATGCAACGACGCTGCATGTACTCCACTGCATTCAATCGGGATGCTTTGGGCCATGCTGCATAAAATCCATTGAATTCAATCATGCTGCATGAAATCCACTGCATTCAATCATGCTGTATAAAATCCACTGCATTCAATAGGGTTCCATTACTTCACGTGGCATCGAATCCACTGCATTCAATCACGCTGCATGGAATCCACTGCATTCAATCGGGATGCATTTTTCCTCGCTGCATGGAGTACACTGCATTCAATCATGCTGCATAAAATCCACTGCATTCCATCGGGATGCTTTGGGCCATGCTGCATAAAATCCACTGCATTCAACCATGCTGCATGGAATCCACTGCATTCAATCATGCTGCATAAAATCCACTGCATTCAATCGGGATGCATTGGGCCTTGCTGCATGGAATAAACTGCATTCAATCAGGCTCCATGGAATCCACTGCATTCAATGGGGATGCATTCTACCATGCTGCATGGAGTTCACTGCATTCAATCACAATGCATGGAATCCACTGCATTCCATCGGGATGCTTTGGGCCATGCTGCATAAAATCCACTGCATTCAATCGGGATGCATTGGGCCTTGCTGCATGGACTCCACTGCATTCAATCAGGATCCATTGCGCCACAATGCATGGAATACTCTGCATTCAATCACGCTGCATGGAATCCACTGCATTCAATCATGCTGCATAAAATCCACTGCATGCAATCATGCTGCATGGAATCCACTACATTCAATCATGCTGCATAAAATCCACTGCATTCAATAGGGTTCCATTTCTTCACGCTGCATGGAATCCACTGCATTCAATCACGCTGCATGGAATCCACTGCATTCAACATGGATGAATTTTACCACGCTGCATTTAGTACAGTGTATTCAATCACAATTCATGGAATCCATTGCATTCAATCGGGATGCTTTGGGCCATGCTGCATAAAATACACTGCATTCATCGGGATGCACTGGGCATCGCTGCATGGACTCCACTGCATACAATCGGGATCCATTGCGCCACAATGCATGGAATCCTCTGCATTCAATGACGATGCATGGAATCCACTGCATTCAATCGGGATGCTTTGGGCCATGCTGCATAAAATCCACTGCATTCAACCATGCTGCATGGAATCCACTGCATTCAATCATGCTGCAATAAATCCACTGCATTCAATAGGGTTCCATTTCTTCACGCTGCATGTTATACACTGCATTCATTCACGCTGCATGGAATCCACTGCATTCAATCAGGATGCATTTTACCTCGCTGCATGGATTACACTGCATTCAATCACAATGCATGGAATCCACTGCATTCCATCGGGATGCTTTGGGCCATGCTGCATAAAATCCACTGCATTCAATCGGGATGCATTGGGCCTCGCTGCATGGACTCCACTGCATACAATCGGGATCCATTGCGCCACAATGCATGGAATCCTCTGCATTCAACGACGCTGCATGGAATCCACTGCATTCAATCGGGAGGCTTTGGGCCATGCTGCATAAAATCCACTGCATTCAATCAAGCTGCATAAAATCCACTGCATTCAATATGGTTCCATTTCTTCACGCTGCATGGAATACACTGCATTCAATCAGGCTCCATGGAATCCACTGCATTCAATGGGGATGCATTCTACAATGCTGCATGGAGTTCACTGCATTCAATCACAACGCATGTAATCCACTGCATTCAATCGGGATGCTTTGGGCCATGCTGCATAAAATCCACTGCATTCAATCGGGATGCATTGGGCCTCGCTGCATGTACTCCACTGCATTCAATCGGGATCCATTGTGCCACAGTGCATGGAATTCTCTTCATTCAATGACGCTGCATCGGATCCACTGCATTCAATCGGAATCCATTGTGCCACAATGCATGGAATCCTCTGCATTCAATGACGCTGCATGGAATCCACTGCATTCCATCAGGATGCTTTGGGCCATGCTGCATAAAATCCACTGCATGCAATCATGCTGCATGGAATCCACTGCATTCAATCATGCTGCATAAAATCCACTGCATTCAATAGGGTTCCATTTCTTCACACTGCATGGAATCCACTGCATTCAATCACGCTGCATGAATTCCACTGCATTCAACATGGATGAATTTTACCACGCTGCATTTAGTACACTGTATTCAATCACAATTCATGGAATCCATTGCATTCAATCGGGATGCTTTGGACCATGCTGCATAAAATCCACTGCATTCAATCGGGATGCACTGGGCATTGCTGCATGGACTCCACTGCATACAATCCGGATCCATTGCGCCACAATGCATGGAATCCTCTTCATTCAACGACGCTGCATGGAATCCACTGCATTCAATCGGGATTCATTTTACAAAGCTGCATGGAGTACACTGCATTCAATCACAATGCATGGAATCCACTGCATTCAAACGGGATGCTTTGGGCCATGCTGCATAAAATCCACTGCATTCAATCATGCTGCATGGAATCCACTGCATTCAATCATGCAGCATAAAATCCGCTGCATTCCATAGGGTTCCATTTCTTCATGCTGCATGGAATACACTGCATTCAATCATGCTGCATAAAATCCGCTGCATTCCATAGGGTTCCATTCCTTCATGCTGCATGGAATACACTGCATTCAATCAGGCTGCATGGAATCCACTGCATTCAATCGGGATGCATTTTTCCTCGTTGCATGGACTACACTGCATTCCATCACAATGCATGGAATCCACTGCATTCAATCGGGAAGCTTTGGGCCATGCTGCATACAATCCACTGCATTCAATCGGGATGCACTGGGCCTCGCTGCATGGACTCCACTGCATATAATCGGGATCCATTGCGCCACAATGCATGGAATACTCTGCATTCAATGACGCTGAATGGAATCCACTGCATTGAATCGTGAAGCTATGGGCCATGCTGCATAAAATCCACTGCATGCAATCATGCTGCATTGAATCCACTGCATTCAATCATGTTGCATAAAATCCACTGCATTCAATAGGGTTCCATTTCTTCACCCTGCATGGAATCCACTGCATTCAACCACGCTGCATGGAATCCACTGCATTCAATCGGGATGCATTTTACCACTCTGCACGGATTACACTGCATTTAATCACGCTGCATGTAATCCATGGAATTTTAATCGGGATTCATTTTACTAAGCTGTATGGAATCGACTGCACTTAATCACGCTGGATGGAATCCACTGCATTCAATCGGGATGCATTTTACCACGTTGCATGCAGTTCACTGCATTCAATCACAATGCATGGAATCCACTGCATTCAATCGGGATGCTTTGGGCCATGCTGCATAAAATCCACTGCATTCAATCTTGCTTTTTGAATCCACTGCATTCAGTAATGCTGCATAAAATACTTGCATTCAATTGGGTTCCATTTCTTCACGCTGCATGGAATACACTGCATTCAATCACGCTGCATGGAAACCACTGCATTCAATCGGGATGCATTTTACCTCGCTGCATGGATTACACTGCACTCAATCACGCTGCATGGAAACCACTGCATTCAATCGGTATCCATTGCACCAAAATGCAAGGAATCCTCTGCATTCATTGACGCTGCATGGACTCCACTGCATTCAATCGGGATGCTTTGGGCCATGCTGCATAAAATCCACTGCATTCAACCATGCTGCATGGAATCCATTTCATTCAATCATGCTCTATAAAATACAATGCATTCAACAGGGTTCCATTACTTCACGCTGCATGGAATACACTACATTAAATCAGGATGCATGGAATCGACTGCATTCAATCAGGATGCATTATACCACGTTGCATGGATTACCCTACATTCAATCACAATGCATGGAATCCACTGCATTCAATCGGGATGCTTCGGGCCATGCTGCATAAAATCCACTGCATTCAATCGGGATGCATTGGGCCTCGCTGCATAGACTCCACTGCATATAATCGAGATCCATTGTGCCACAATGCATGGAATACTCTGCATTCAATGACGCTGCATGGAATCCACTGCATTCCATCGGGAAGCTTTGGGCCATGCTGCATAAAATCCACTGCATTCAATCATGCTGCATGGAATCCACTGCATTCAATCGGGATGCATTTTACAAGGCTGCATGGATTACATTTCATACACTCAAAATGCATGGAATCCACTGCGTTCTATAGGGATGCTTTGGGCCATACTGCATAAAATACACTGCATTCAATCTTGCTGCATGGAATCCACTGCATTCAATCGGGATGCATTTTACCATGCTGCATGGATTACCCTTCATTCAATCAGGCTGCATGGAATCCACTGCATTCTATCGGGATGCTTTGGGCCATGCTGCATAAAATCCACTGCATTTAATCGGGATGCATTTGGCCACGCTGCATGGACTCCACTGCATAAAATCGGGATCCATTGCCCCAAAATGCAAGGAATCATCTGCATTCAATGACGCTGCATGAAATCCACTGCATTCCATCGGGATCGATTTTACCACGCAGCATGGATTACACTGCTTTCAATCACAATGCATGGAATCTACTCTATTCAATCGGGATGCTTTGGGCCATACTGCATAAAATCCACTGCATTAAATCATGCTGCATGGAATCCACTGCATTCAATCGGGATGCATTTTACCACGCTGCATGGATAACATTTCATACACTCAAAATGCATGGAATCCACTGCATTCTATAGGGATGCTTTGGGCCATACTGCATAAAATCCACTGCATTCAATCTTGCTGCATGGAATCCACTGCATTCAATCATGCTGCATAAATCCACTGCATTCAATAGGGTTCCATTTCTTCACGCTGCATGGAATCCACTGCATTCAATCACGCTGCATAAAATCCACTGCATTCAATAGGGTTCCATTTCTTCACGCTGCATGGAATCCACTACATTCAATCACGCTGCATGGAATCCACTGCATTCAATCAGGATGCTTTGGGCCATGCTGCATAAAATCCACTGCATTCAATCATGCTGCCTGGAATCCACTGCATTCAATCATACTGCATAAAATCCACTGCATTCAATAGGGTTCCATTTCTTCACGCTTCATGGAATACACTGCATTCAATAGGGTTCCATTCCTTCACGCTGCCTGGAATCCACTAACTTCAATCACGCTGCATGGAATCCACTGCATTCAATCGGGAAGCTTTGGGCCATGCTGCATAAAATCCACTGCATTCAATATGGTTCCATTTCTTCACGCTGCATGGAATCCACTGCATTCAATCAGGATGCATTTTACCACGCTGCATAGATTACACCGCATTCAATCACAATGCATGGAATCCACTGCATTCAATCGGGATGCTTTGGGCCATGCTGCATAAAATCCACTGCATTCAATCGGGATGCATTGGGCCTCGCTGCATGGACTCCACTGCATTCAATCGGGATCCATTGTGCCACAATGCATGGAATTCTCTTCATTCAATGACGCTGCATCGAATCCACTGCATTCAATCGGAATCCATTGTGCCACAATGCATGGAATCCTCTGCATTCAATGACGCTGCATGGAATCCACTGCATTCCATCAGGATGCTTTGGGCCATGCTGCATAAAATCCACTGCATGCAATCATGCTGCATGGAATCCACTGCATTCAATCGGGATGCATTTTACCATGCTGCATTGATTACCCTTCATTCAATCAGGCTGCATGGAATCCACTGCATTCTATCGGGATGCTTTGGGCCATGCTGCATAAAATCCACTGCATTTAATCGGGATGCATTTGGCCACGCTGCATGGACTCCACTGCATAAAATCGGGATCCATTGCCCCAAAATGCAAGGAATCATCTGCATTCAATGACGCTGCATGGAATCCACTGCATTCCATCGGGATGCTTTGGGCCATGCTGCATAAAATCCACTGCATTCAACCATGCTGCATGGAATCCACTGCATTCAATCATGCTGCATAAAATCCACTGCATTCAATCGGGATGCATTGGGCCTCGCTGCATGGAATACACTGCATTCAATCAGGCTGCATGGAATCCACTGCATTCAATGGGGATGCATTCTACCATGCTGCATGGAGTTCACTGCATTCAATCACAATGCATGGAATCCACTGCATTCCATCGGGATGCTTTGGGCCATGCTGCATAAAATCCACTGCATTCAATCGGGATGCATTGGGCCTCGCTGCATGGACTCCACTGCATACAATCGGGATCCATTGCGCCAAAATGCATGGAATCCTCTGCATTCATTGACGCTGCATGGAATCCACTGCATTCCATCTGGATGCTTTGGGCCATACTGCATAAAATCCACTGCATTCAATCATGCTGCATGGAATCCACTGCATTCAATCATGCTGCATAAAATCCACTGCATTCAATAGGGTTCCATTTCTTCTTCACGCTGCCTGGAATCCACTGCATTCAATCACGCTGCATGGAATCCACTGCATTCAATGTGGATGCATTTTACCACTCTGCATGGAATCCACTGCATTTAATCACGCTGCATGTAATCCATGGAATTTAATCGGGATTCATTTTACTAAGCTGTATGGAATCGACTGCATTTAATCACGCTGCATGGAATCCACTGCATTCAATCACGCTGCATGGAATCCACTGCATTCAACATGGATGAATTTTACCACGCTGCATTTAGTACAATGTATTCAATCACAATTCATGGAATCCATTGCATTCCATCGGGATGCTTTGGGCCATGCTGCATAAAATCCACTGCATTCAATCGGGAGGCATTGGGCCTCGCTGCATGGACTCCACTGCATACAATCTGGATCCATTGCGCCACAATGCATGGAATCCTCTGCATTCAACGACGCTGCATGGACTCCACTGCATTCCATCGGGATGTTTTGGGCCATGCTGCATAAAATCCACTGCATTCAATCGGGATGCATTGGGCCTCGCTGCATGGACTCCACTGCATTCAATCGGGATCCATTGTGCCACAATGCATGGAATCCTCTGCATTCAATGACGCTGCATGGAATCCACTGCATTCCATCAGGATGCTTTCGGCCATGCTGCATAAAATCCACTCTATGCAATCATGCTGCATGGAATCCACTGCATTCAATCATGCTGCATAAAATCCACTGCATTCAATAGGGTTCCATTTCTTCACGCTGCATGGAATCCACTGCATTCAATCACGCTGCATGGAATCCACTGCATTCAATCGGGATGAATTTTACCACGCTGCATTTAGTACAGTGTATTCAATCACAATTCATGGAATCCATTGCATTCAATCGGGATGCTTTGGGCCATGCTGCATAAAATCCACTGCATTCAACAATGCTGCATGGAATCCACTGCATTCAATCATGCTGCAATAAATCCACTGCATTCAATAGGGTTCCATGTCTTCACGCTGCATGTTATACACTGCATTAATTCACACTGCATGGAATCTACTGCATTCAATCAGGATGCATTTTACCTCGCTGCATGGATTACACTGCATTCAATCACAATGCATGGAATCCACTGCATTCCATCGGGATGCTTTGGGCCATGCTGCATAAAATCCACTGCATTCAACCATGCTGCATGGAATCCACTGCATTCAATCATGCTGCAATAAATCCACTGCATTCAATAGGGTTCCATTTCTTCACGCTGCATGTTATACACTGCATTCATTCACGCTGCATGGAATCCACTGCATTCAATCAGGAAGCATTTCACCTCGCTGCATGGATTACACTGCATTCTATCACGCTGCATGGAATCCACTGCATTCAACATGGATGAATTTTACCACGCTGCATTTAGTACAGTGTATTCAATCACAATTCATGGAATCCATTGCATTCAATCGGGATGCTTTGGGCCATGCTGCATAAACTCCACTGCATTCAATCGGGATGCACTGGGCATCGCTGCATGGACTCCACTGCATACAATCGGGATCCATTGCGCCACAATGCATGGAATCCTCTGCATTCAACGACGCTGCATGGAATCCACTGCATTCCATCTGGATGCTTTGGGCCATGCTGCATAAAATACACTGCATTCAATCATGCTGCCTAAAATCCACTGCATTCAATATGGTTCCATTTCTTCACACTGCATGGAATCCAATGCATTCAATCAGGATGCATTTTACCACACTGCATGGATTACACTTCATTCAATCACAATGCATGGAATCCACTGCATTCCATCGGGATGCTTTGGGCCATGCTGCATAAAATCCACTGCATTCAATCAGATGCATTTTGCCTCGCTGCATAGACTCCACTGCATACAATCGGGATCCATTTCGCCAAAATGCATTGAATCTTCTGCATTCAATTACTCTGCATGGAATCCACTGCATTCAATCGGGATGCTTTGGGCCATGCTGCATAAAATCCATTGAATTCAATAATGCTGCATGGAATCCACTGCATTCAATCATGCTGCATAAAATCCACTGCATTCAATAGGGTTCCATTTCTTCTTCACGCTGCCTGGAATCCACTGCATTCAATCACGCTGCATGGAATCCACTGCATTCTATCGGGATGCATTTTACCACGCTGCATAGATTACACCACATTCAATCACAATGCATGGAATCCACTGCATTCAATCGGCATGCTTTGGGCCATGCTGCATAAAATCCACTGCATTCAATCGGGATGCACTGGGCATCGCTGCATGGACTCCACTGCATACAATCGGGATCCATTGCGCCACAATGCATGGAATCCTCTGCATTCAATGACGCTGCATGGAATCCACTGCATTCAATCGGGATGCTTTGGGCCATGCTGCATAAAATCCATTGCATTCAATCATGCTGCATGGAATCCACTGCATTCAATCGGGATGCATTTTACCATGCTGCATTGATTACCCTTCATTCAATCAGGCTGCATGGAATCCACTGCATTCTATCGGGATGCTTTGGGCCATGCTGCATAAAATCCACTGCATTTAATCGGGATGCATTTGGCCACGCTGCATGGACTCCACTGCATAAAATCGGGATCCATTTCCCCAAAATGCAAGGACTCATCTGCATTCAATGACGCTGCATGGAATCCACTGCATTCCATCGGGATGCTTTGGGCCATGCTGCATAAAATCCACTGCATTCAACCATGCTGCATGGAATCCACTGCATTCAATCATGCTGCATAAAATCCACTGCATTCAATCGGGATGCATTGGGCCTCGCTGCATGGAATATACTGCATTCAATCAGGCTCCATGGAATCCACTGCATTCAATGGGGATGCATTCTACCATGCTGCATGGAGTTCACTGCATTCAATCACAATGCATGGAATCCACTGCATTCCATCGGGATGCTTTGGGCCATGCTGCATAAAATCCACTGCATTCAATCAGGATGCATTGGGCCTCGCTGCATGGACTCCACTGCATACATTCGGGATCAATTGCGCCACAATGCATGGAATCCTCTGCATTCAATCACGCTGCATGGAATCCTCTGCATTCCATCGGGATACTTTGGGCCATGCTGCATAAAATCCACTGCATGCAATCATGCTGCATGGAATCCACTGCATTCAATCATGCTGCATAAAATCCACTGCATTCAATAGGGTTCCATTTCTTCTTCACGCTGCCTGGAATAAACTGCATTCAATCACGCTGAATGGAATCCACTGCATTCAATCGGGATGCATTTTACCACACTGCTTGGATTACACTGCATTCAATCGCAATGCATAGAATCCACTGCATTCAATATGGATGCATTTTACCACTCTGCATGGAATCCACTGCATTTAATCACGCTGCATGTAATCCATGGAATTTAATCGGGATTCATTTTACTAAGCTGTATGGAATCGACTGCATTTAATCACGCTGCATGGAATCCACTGCATTCAATCGGGATTCATTTTACAAGGCTGCATGGAGTACACTGCATTCAATCACAATGCATGGAATCCACAGCATTCAAACGGGATGCTTTGGGCCATGCTGCATAAAATCCACTGCATTCAATCATGCTGCATGGAATCCACTGCATTCAATCATGCAGCATAAAATCCGCTGCATTCCATAGGGTTCCATTTCTTCATGCTGCATGGAATACACTGCATTCAATCAGGCTGCATGGAATCCACTGCATTCAATCGGGATGCATTTTTCCTCGTTGCATGGATTACACTGCATTCCATCACAATGCATGGAATCCACTGCATTCAATCGGGAAGCTTTGGGCCATGCTGCATACAATCCACTGCATTCAATCGGGATGCACTGGGCCTCGCTGCATGGACTCCACTGCATATAATCGGGATCCATTGCGCCACAATGCATGGAATACTCTGCATTCAATGACGCTGAATGGAATCCACTGCATTGAATCGTGAAGCTATGGGCCATGCTGCATAAAATCCACTGCATGCAATCATGCTGCATGGAATCCACTGCATTCAATCATGTTGCATAAAATCCACTGCATTCAATAGGGTTCCATTTCTTCACCCTGCATGGAATCCACTGCATTCAACCACGCTGCATGGAATCCACTGCATTCAATCGGGATGCATTTTAACACTCTGCATGGATTACACTGCATTTAATCACGCTGCATGTAATCCATGGAATTTAATCGGGATTCATTTTACTAAGCTGTATGGAATCGACTGCATTTAATCACGCTGCATGGAATCCACTGCATTCAATCGGGATTCATTTTACAAGGCTGCATGGAGTACACTGCATTCAATCACAATGCATGGAATCCACAGCATTCAAACGGGATGCTTTGGGCCATGCTGCATAAAATCAACTGCATTCAATCATGCTGCATGGAATCCACTGCATTCAATCATGCAGCATAAAATCCGCTGCATTCCATAGGGTTCCATTTCTTCATGCTGCATGGAATAAACTGCATTCAATCAGGCTGCATGGAATCCACTGCATTCAATCGGGATGCATTTTTCCTCTTTGCATGGATTACACTGCATTCTATCACAATGCATGGAATCCACTGCATTCCATCGGAAAGCTTTGGGCCATGCTGCATACAATCCACTGCATTCAATCGGGATGCACTGGGCCTCGCTGCATGGACTCCACTGCATATAATCGGGATCCATTGCGCCACAATGCATGGAATACTCTGCATTCAATGACGCTGAATGGAATCCACTGCATTGAATCGTGAAGCTATGGGCCATGCTGCATAAAATCCACTGCATGCAATCATGCTGCATGGAATCCACTGCATTCAATCATGTTGCATAATATCCACTGCATTCAATAGGGTTCCATTTCTTCACCCTGCATGGAATCCACTGCATTCAACCACGCTGCATGGAATCCACTGCATTCAATCGGGATGCATTTTACCACTCTGCATGGATTACACTGCATATAATCACGCTGCATGTAATCCATGGAATTTTAATCGGGATTCATTTTACTAAGCTGTATGGAATCGACTGCACTTAATCACGCTGCATGGAATCCACTGCATTCAATCGGGATGCATTTTACCACGTTGCATGCAGTTCACTGCATTCAATCACAATGCATGGAATCCACTGCATTCAATCGGGATGCTTTGGGCCATGCTGCATAAAATCCACTGCATTCAATCTTGCTTTTTGAATCCACTGCATTCAGTAATGCTGCATAAATCCTTGCATTCAATTGGGTTCCATTTCTTCACGCTGCATGGAATACACTGCATTCAATCAGGCTGCATGGAATCCACTGCATTCAATCGGGATGCATTTTACCATGCTGCGTGGTTTTCACTGCATTCAATCACAATGCATGGAATCCACTGCATTCCATCGGGATGCTTTGGGCCATGCTGCATAAAATCCACTGCATTCAATCATGCTGCATGGAATCCACTGCATTCAATCATGCTGCATAAAATCCACTGCATTCAATAGGGTTCCATTTCTTCACGCTGCATGTAATACACTGCATTCAATCACACTGAATGGAATCCACTGCATTCACTCGGGATGCATTTTACCTCGCTGCATGGATTACACTGCATTCAATCACAATGCTTGGAATCCACTGCATTCCATCGGGAAGCTTTGGGCCATGCTGCATAAAATCCACTGCATTCAATCGGGATGCATTGGGCCTCGCTGCATGGACTCCACTGCATAAAATCTGGATCCATTGCGCCACAATGCATGGAATCCTCGGCATTCAACGACGCTGCATGGAATCCACTGCATTCCATCGGGATGTTTTGGGCCATGCTGCATAAAATCCACTGCATTCAATCGGGATGCATTGGGCCTCGCTGCATGGACTCCACTGCATTCAATCGGAATCCATTGCACCACAATGCATGGAATCCTCTGCATTCAATGACGCTGCATGGAATCCACTGCATTCCATCAGGATGCTTTCGGCCATGCTGCATAAAATCCACTGCATGCAATCATGCTGCATGGAATCCACTACATTCAATCATGCTGCATAAAATCCACTGCATTCAATAGGGTTCCATTTCTTCACGCTGCATGGAATCCACTGCATTCAATCACGCTGCATGAATTCCACTGCATTCAACATGGATGAATTTTACCACGCTGCATTTAGTACACTGTATTCAATCACAATTCATGGAATCCACTGCATTCAATCGGGATGCTTTGGGCCATGCTGCATAAAATCCACTGCATTCAATCGGGATGCACTGGGAATTGCTGCATGGACTCCACTGCATACAATCGGGATCCATTGCGCCACAATGCATGGAATCCTCTGCATTCAATGACGCTGCATGGAATCCACTGCATTCAATCGGGATGCTTTGGGCCATGCTGCATAAAATCCACTGCATTCAACCATGCTGCATGGAATCCACTGCATTCAATCATGCTGCAATAAATCCACTGCATTCAATAGGGTTCCATTTCTTCACGCTGCATGTTATACACTGCATTCATTCACGCTGCATGGAATCTACTGCATTCAATCAGGATGCATTTTACCTCGCTGCATGGATTACACTGCATTCAATCACAATGCATGGAATCCACTGCATTCCATCGGGATGCTTTGGGCCATGCTGCATAAAATCCACTGCATTCAACCATGCTGCATGGAATCCACTGCATTCAATCATGCTGCATAAAATCCACTGCATTCAATAGGGTTCCATTTCTTCACGCTGCATGGAATCCACTGCATTCATTCACGCTGCATGGAATCCACTGCATTCAATCAGGATGCATTTCACCTCGCTGCATGGATTACACCGCATTCAATCACGCTGCATGGAATCCACTGCATTCAACATGGATGAATTTTACCACGCTGCATTTAGTACACTGTATTCAATCACAATTCATGGAGTCCATTGCATTCAATCGGGATGCTTTGGGCCATGCTGCATAAACTCCACTGCATTCAATCGGGATGCACTGGGCATCGCTGCATGGACTCCACTGCATACAATCGGGATCTATTGCGCCACAATGCATGGAATCCTCTGCATTCAACGACGCTGCATGGAATCCACTGCATTCAATCGGGAGGCTTTGGGCCATGCTGCATAAAATCCACTGCATTCAATCATGCTGCCTAAAATCCACTGCATTCAATATGGTTCCATTTCGTCACGCTGCATGGAATCCAATGCATTCAATCAGGATGCATTTTACCACACTGCATGGATTACACTTCATTCAATCACAATGCATGGAATCCACTGCATTCCATCGGGATGCTTTGGGCCATGCTGCATAAAATCCACTGCATTCAATCAGGTGCATTTTGCCTCGCTGCATAGACTCCACTGCATACAATCGGGATCCATTTCGCCAAAATGCATTGAATATTCTGCATTCAATTACGCTGCAAGGAATCCACTGCATTCAATCGGGATGCTTTGGGCCATGCTGCATAAAATCCATTGCATTCAATCATGCTGCACGGGATCCACTGCATTCAATCATGCTGCATAAAATCCACTGCATTCAATAGGGTTCCATTTCTTCACGCTGCATGGAATCCACTACATTCAATCATGCTGCATGGAATCCACTGCATTCAATCGGGATGCATTTTACCACGTTGCATGCAGTTCACTGCATTCAATCACAATGCATGGAATCCACTGCATTCAATCGGGATGCTTTGGGCCATGCTGCATAAATTCCACTGCATTCAATCTTGCTTTTTGAATCCACTGCATTCAGTAATGCTGCATAAAATCCTTGCATTCAATTGGGTTCCATTTCTTCACGCTGCATGGAATACACTGCATTCAATGACGCTGCATGGAATCCACTGCATTCAATCGGGATGCTTTGGGCCATGCTGAATAAAATCCATTGCATTCAATCATGCTGCATGGAATCCACTGCATTCAATCGGGATGCATTTTACCATGCTGCATGGATTACCCTTCATTCAATCAGGCTGCATGGAATCCACTGCATTCTATCGGGATGCTTTGGGCCATGCTGCATAAAATCCACTGCATTTAATCGGGATGCATTTGGCCACGCTGCATGGACTCCACTGCATAAAATCGGGATCCATTGCCCCAAAATGCAAGGAATCATCTGCATTCAATGACGCCGCATGGAATCCACTGCATTCCATCGGGATCCATTTTACCACGCAGCATGGATTACACTGCTTTCAATCACAATGCATGGAATCTACTCTATTCAATCGGGATGCTTTGGGCCATACTGCATAAAATCCACTGCATTCAATCATGCTGCATGGAATCCACTGCATTCAATCGGGGTGCATTTTACCACGCTGCATGGATAACATTTCATACACTCAAAATGCATGCAATGCACTGCATTCTATAGGGATGCTTTGGGCCATACTGCATAAAATCCACTGCATTCAATCTTGCTGCATGGAATCCACTGCATTCAATCATGCTGCATAAATCCACTGCATTCAATAGGGTTCCACTTCTTCACGCTGCATGGAATCCACTGCATTCAATCACGCTGCATAAAATCCACTGCATTCAATAGGGTTCCATTACTTCACGCTGCATGGAATCCACTACATTCAATCACGCTGCATGGAATCCACTGCATTCAATCGGGATGCATTTTTCCTCCTTGCATGGATTACACTGCATTCAATCACAATGCATGGAATCCACTGCATTCAATCGGGATGCATTTTTCCTCCTTGCATGGATTACACTGCATTCAATCACAATGCATGGAATCCACTGCATTCCATCGGGATGCTTTGGGCCATGCTGCATAAAATCCACTGCATTCAGCCATGCTGCCTGGAATAAACTGCATTCAATCACGCTGCATGGAATCCACTGCATTCAATCGGGATGCATTTTACCACACTGCTTGGATTACACTGCATTCAATCGCAATGCATAGAATCCACTGCATTCAATATGGATGCATTTTACCACTCTGCATGGAATCCACTGCATTTAATCACGCTGCATGTAATCCATGGAATTTAATCGGGATTCATTTTACTAAGCTGTATGGAATCGACTGCACTTAATCACGCTGGATGGAATCCACTGCATTCAATCGGGATGCATTTTACCACGTTGCATGCAGTTCACTGCATTCAATCACAATGCATGGAATCCACTGCATTCAATCGGGATGCTTTGGGCCATGCTGCATAAAATCCACTGCATTCAATCTTGCTTTTTGAATCCACTGCATTCAGTAATGCTGCATAAATTCTTGCATTCAATTGGGTTCCATTTCTTCACGCTGCATGGAATACACTGCATTCAATCACGCTGCATGGAATCCACTGCATTCAATCGGGATGCATTTTACCATGCTGCGTGGTTTTCACTGCATTCAATCACAATGCATGGAATCCACTGCATTCCATCGGGATGCTTTGGGCCATGCTGCATAAAATCCACTGCATTCAATCATGCTGCATGGAATCCACTGCATTCAATCATGCTGCATAAAATCCACTGCATTCAATAGGGTTCCATTTCTTCACGCTGCATGTAATACACTGCATTCAATCACACTGAATGGAATCCACTGCATTCAATCGGGATGCATTTTACCTCGCTGCATGGATTACACTGCATTCAATCACAATGCTTGGAATCCATTGCATTCCATCGGGATGCTTTGGGCCATGCTGCATAAAATCCACTGCATTCAATCGGGATGCATTGGGCCACGCTGCATCGACTCCACTGCATTCAATCGGTATCCATTGCGCCACAATGCAAGGAATCCTCTGCATTCATTGATGCTGCATGGACTCCACTGCATTCAATCGGGATGCTTTGGGCCATGCTGCATAAAATCCACTGCATTTAACCATGCTGCATGGAATCCATTTCATTCAATCATGCTCTATAAAATCCAATGCATTCAATAGGGTTCCATTACTTCACGCTGCATGGAATACACTACATTAAATCAGGATGCATGGAATCGACTGCATTCAATCAGGATGCATTATACCACGTTGCATGGATTACCCTACATTCAATCACAATGCATGGAGTCCACTGCATTCAATCGGGATGCTTTGGGCCATGCTGCATAAAATCCACTGCATTCAATGGTGATGCATTGGGCCTCGCTGCATAGACTCCACTGCATATAATCGGGATCCATTGCGCCACAATGCATGGAATACTCTGCATTCAATGACGCTGCATGGAATCCACTGCATTCCATCGGGATGCTTTGGGCCATGCTGCATAAAATCCACTGCATTCAATCATGCTGCATGGAATCCACTGCATTCAATCGGGATGCATTTTACAAGGCTGCATGGATTACATTTCATACACTCAAAATGCATGGAATCCACTGCGTTCTATAGGGATGCTTTGGGCCATACTGCATAAAATACACTGCATTCAATTTGCTGCATGGAATCCACTGCATTCAATCATGCTGTATAAAATCCACTGCATTCAATAGGGTTCCATTTCTTCACGCTGCATGGAATACACTGCATTCAATCAGGCTCCATGGAATCCACTGCATTCAATGGGGATGCATTCTACAATGCTGCATGGAGTTCACTGCATTCAATCACAACGCATGTAATCCACTGCATTCCATCGGGATGCTTTGGGCCATGCTGCATAAAATCCACTGCATTCAATCAGGATGCATTGGGCTTCACTGCATGGACTCCACTGCATACAATCGGGATCCATTGCGCCAAAATGCATGGAATACTCTGCATTCTTTGACGCTGCATGGACTCCACTGCATTCATTCGGGATGCTTTGGGCCATGCTGCATAAAATAAACTGCATTCAACCATGCTGCATGGAATCCATTTCATTCAATCATGCTCTATAAAATCCAATGCATTCAACAGTGTTCCATTACTTCACGCTGCATGGAATACACTGCATTAAATCAGGATGCTTGGAATCGACTGCATTCAATCAGGAGGCATTATACCACGTTGCATGGAATACCCTACATTCAATCACAATGCATGGAATCCACTGCATTCAATCGGGATGCTTTGGGCCATGCTGCATAGACTCCACTGCATATAATCGGGATCCATTGCGCCACAATGCATGGAATATCCTGCATTCAACGACGCTGCATGGAATCCACTGCATTCCATCGGGATGCTTTGGGCCATGCTGCATAAAATCCACTGCATTCAATCGGGATGCATTGGGCTTCACTGCATGGACTCCACTGCATACAATCGGGATCCATTGCGCCAAAATGCATGGAATACTCTGCATTCTTTGACGCTGCATGGACTCCACTGCATTCATTCGGGATGCTTTGGGCCATGCTGCATAAAATCCACTGCATTCAATCATGCTGCATGGAATATATTTCAATCAATCATGCTCTATAAAATCCAATGCATTCAATAGTGTTCCATTACTTCACGCTGCATGGAATACACTGCATTAAATCAGGATGCATGGAATCGACTGCATTCAATCAGGAGGCATTATACCACGTTGCATGGATTACCCTACATTCAATCACAATGCATGGAATCCACTGCATTCAATCGGGATTCTTTGGGCCATGCTGCATAGACTCCACTGCATATAATCGGGATCCATTGCGCCACAATGCATGGAATATCCTGCATTCAACGACGCTGCATGGAATCCACTGCATTCCATCGGGAAGATTTGGGCCATGCTGCATAAAATCCACTGCATTCAATCGGGATGCATTGGGCTTCGCTGCATGGACTCCACTGCATATAATCGGGATCCATTGCGCCAAAATGCATGGAATACTCTGCATTCATTGACGCTGCATGGACTCCACTGCATTCCATCAGGATGCTTTGGGCCATGCTGCATAAAATCCACTGCATTTAATCGGGATGCATTTGGCCAAGCTACATTGACTCCACTGCATAAAATCGGGATCCATTGCCCCAAAATGCAAGGAATCATCTGAATTCAATGACGCTGCATGGAATCCACTGCATTCCATCGGGATGCTTTGGGCCATGCTGCATAAAATCCAATGCATTCAACCATGCTGCATGGAATCCACTGCATTCAATCATGCTGCATAAAATCCACTGCATTCCATCGGGATGCATTGGGCCTCGCTGCATGGAATACACTGCATTCAATCACGCTGCATGGAATCCACTGCATTCAATGGGGATGCATTCTACAATGCTGCATGGAGTTCACTGCATTCAATCACAATGCTTGGAATCCACTGCATTCCATCGGGATGCTTTGGGCCATGCTGCATAAAATCCACTGCATTCAATCGGGATGCATTGGGCCTCGCTGCATGGACTCCACTGCATAAAATCTGGATCCATTGCGCAACAATGCATGGAATCCTCTGCATTCAACGACGCTGCATGGAATCCACTGCATTCCATCGGGATGTTTTGGGCCATGCTGCATAAAATCCACTGCATTCAATCGGGATGCATTGGGCCTCGCTGCATGGACTCCACTGCATTCAATCGGAATCCATTGCACCACAATGCATGGAATCCTCTGCATTCAATGACGCTGCATGGAATCCACTGCATTCCATCAGGATGCTTTCGGCCATGCTGCATAAAATCCACTGCATGCAATCATGCTGCATGGAATCCACTACATTCAATCATGCTGCATAAAATCCACTGCATTCAATAGGGTTCCATTTCTTCACGCTGCATGGAATCCACTGCATTCAATCACGCTGCATGAATTCCACTGCATTCAACATGGATGAATTTTACCACGCTGCATTTAGTACACTGTATTCAATCACAATTCATGGAATCCACTGCATTCAATCGGGATGCTTTGGGCCATGCTGCATAAAATCCACTGCATTCAATCGGGATGCACTGGGAATTGCTGCATGGACTCCACTGCATACAATCGGGATCCATTGCGCCACAATGCATGGAATCCTCTGCATTCAATGACGCTGCATGGAATCCACTGCATTCAATCGGGATGCTTTGGGCCATGCTGCATAAAATCCACTGCATTCAACCATGCTGCATGGAATCCACTGCATTCAATCATGCTGCAATAAATCCACTGCATTCAATAGGGTTCCATTTCTTCACGCTGCATGTTATACACTGCATTCATTCACGCTGCATGGAATCTACTGCATTCAATCAGGATGCATTTTACCTCGCTGCATGGATTACACTGCATTCAATCACAATGCATGGAATCCACTGCATTCCATCGGGATGCTTTGGGCCATGCTGCATAAAATCCACTGCATTCAACCATGCTGCATGGAATCCACTGCATTCAATCATGCTGCATAAAATCCACTGCATTCAATAGGGTTCCATTTCTTCACGCTGCATGGAATCCACTGCATTCATTCACGCTGCATGGAATCCACTGCATTCAATCAGGATGCATTTCACCTCGCTGCATGGATTACACCGCATTCAATCATGCTGCATGGAATCCACTGCATTCAACATGGATGAATTTTACCACGCTGCATTTAGTACACTGTATTCAATCACAATTCATGGAGTCCATTGCATTCAATCGGGATGCTTTGGGCCATGCTGCATAAACTCCACTGCATTCAATCGGGATGCACTGGGCATCGCTGCATGGACTCCACTGCATACAATCGGGATCTATTGCGCCACAATGCATGGAATCCTCTGCATTCAACGACGCTGCATGGAATCCACTGCATTCAATCGGGAGGCTTTGGGCCATGCTGCATAAAATCCACTGCATTCAATCATGCTGCCTAAAATCCACTGCATTCAATATGGTTCCATTTCGTCACGCTGCATGGAATCCAATGCATTCAATCAGGATGCATTTTACCACACTGCATGGATTACACTTCATTCAATCACAATGCATGGAATCCACTGCATTCCATCGGGATGCTTTGGGCCATGCTGCATAAAATCCACTGCATTCAATCAGGTGCATTTTGCCTCGCTGCATAGACTCCACTGCATACAATCGGGATCCATTTCGCCAAAATGCATTGAATATTCTGCATTCAATTACGCTGCAAGGAATCCACTGCATTCAATCGGGATGCTTTGGGCCATGCTGCATAAAATCCATTGCATTCAATCATGCTGCACGGGATCCACTGCATTCAATCATGCTGCATAAAATCCACTGCATTCAATAGGGTTCCATTTCTTCACGCTGCATGGAATCCACTACATTCAATCACGCTGCATGGAATCCACTGCATTCAATCGGGATGCATTTTACCACGTTGCATGCAGTTCACTGCATTCAATCACAATGCATGGAATCCACTGCATTCAATCGGGATGCTTTGGGCCATGCTGCATAAATTCCACTGCATTCAATCTTGCTTTTTGAATCCACTGCATTCAGTAATGCTGCATAAAATCCTTGCATTCAATTGGGTTCCATTTCTTCACGCTGCATGGAATACACTGCATTCAATGACGCTGCATGGAATCCACTGCATTCAATCGGGATGCTTTGGGCCATGCTGAATAAAATCCATTGCATTCAATCATGCTGCATGGAATCCACTGCATTCAATCGGGATGCATTTTACCATGCTGCATGGATTACCCTTCATTCAATCAGGCTGCATGGAATCCACTGCATTCTATCGGGATGCTTTGGGCCATGCTGCATAAAATCCACTGCATTTAATCGGGATGCATTTGGCCACGCTGCATGGACTCCACTGCATAAAATCGGGATCCATTGCCCCAAAATGCAAGGAATCATCTGCATTCAATGACGCCGCATGGAATCCACGGCATTCCATCGGGATCCATTTTACCACGCAGCATGGATTACACTGCTTTCAATCACAATGCATGGAATCTACTCTATTCAATCGGGATGCTTTGGGCCATACGGCATAAAATCCACTGCATTCAACCATGCTGCATGGAATCCACTGCATTCAATCGTGGTGCATTTTACCACGCTGCATGGATAACATTTCATACACTCAAAATGCATGCAATCCACTGCATTCTATAGGGATGCTTTGGGCCATACTGCATAAAATCCACTGCATTCAATCTTGCTGCATGGAATCCACTGCATTCAATCATGCTGCATAAATCCACTGCATTCAATAGGGTTCCACTTCTTCACGCTGCATGGAATCCACTGCATTCAATCACGCTGCATAAAATCCACTGCATTCAATAGGGTTCCATTACTTCACGCTGCATGGAATCCACTACATTCAATCACGCTGCATGGAATCCACTGCATTCAATCGGGATGCATTTTTCCTCCTTGCATGGATTACACTGCATTCAATCACAATGCATGGAATCCACTGCATTCAATCGGGATGCATTTTTCCTCCTTGCATGGATTACACTGCATTCAATCACAATGCATGGAATCCACTGCATTCCATCGGGATGCTTTGGGCCATGCTGCATAAAATCCACTGCATTCAGCCATGCTGCCTGGAATAAACTGCATTCAATCACGCTGCATGGAATCCACTGCATTCAATCGGGATGCATTTTACCACACTGCTTGGATTACACTGCATTCAATCGCAATGCATAGAATCCACTGCATTCAATATGGATGCATTTTACCACTCTGCATGGAATCCACTGCATTTAATCACGCTGCATGTAATCCATGGAATTTAATCGGGATTCATTTTACTAAGCTGTATGGAATTGACTGCACTTAATCACGCTGGATGGAATCCACTGCATTCAATCGGGATGCATTTTACCACGTTGCATGCAGTTCACTGCATTCAATCACAATGCATGGAATCCACTGCATTCAATCGGGATGCTTTGGGCCATGCTGCATAAAATCCACTGCATTCAATCTTGCTTTTTGAATCCACTGCATTCAGTAATGCTGCATAAATCCTTGCATTCAATTGGGTTCCATTTCTTCACGCTGCATGGAATACACTGCATTCAATCACGCTGCATGGAATCCACTGCATTCAATCGGGATGCATTTTACCATGCTGCGTGGTTTTCACTGCATTCAATCACAATGCATGGAATCCACTGCATTCCATCGGGATGCTTTGGGCCATGCTGCATAAAATCCACTGCATTCAATCATGCTGCATGGAATCCACTGCATTCAATCATGCTGCATAAAATCCACTGCATTCAATAGGGTTCCATTTCTTCACGCTGCATGTAATACACTGCATTCAATCACACTGAATGGAATCCACTGCATTCAATCGGGATGCATTTTACCTCGCTGCATGGATTACACTGCATTCAATCACAATGCTTGGAATCCACTGCATTCCATCGGGATGCTTTGGGCCATGCTGCATAAAATCCACTGCATTCAATCGGGATGCATTGGGCCACGCTGCATCGACTCCACTGCATTCAATCGGTATCCATTGCGCCACAATGCAAGGAATCCTCTGCATTCATTGACGCTGCATGGACTCCACTGCATTCAATCGGGATGCTTTGGGCCATGCTGCATAAAATCCACTGCATTTAACCATGCTGCATGGAATCCATTTCATTCAATCATGCTCTATAAAATCCAATGCATTCAATAGGGTTCCATTACTTCACGCTGCATGGAATACACTACATTAAATCAGGATGCATGGAATCGACTGCATTCAATCAGGATGCATTATACCACGTTGCATGGATTACCCTACATTCAATCACAATGCATGGAGTCCACTGCATTCAATCGGGATGCTTTGGGCCATGCTGCATAAAATCCACTGCATTCAATGGTGATGCATTGGGCCTCGCTGCATAGACTCCACTGCATATAATCGGGATCCATTGCGCCACAATGCATGGAATACTCTGCATTCAATGACGCTGCATGGAATCCACTGCATTCCATCGGGATGCTTTGGGCCATGCTGCATAAAATCCACTGCATTCAATCATGCTGCATGGAATCCACTGCATTCAATCGGGATGCATTTTACAAGGCTGCATGGATTACATTTCATACACTCAAAATGCATGGAATCCACTGCGTTCTATAGGGATGCTTTGGGCCATACTGCATAAAATACACTGCATTCAATTTGCTGCATGGAATCCACTGCATTCAATCATGCTGAATAAAATCCACTGCATTCAATAGGGTTCCATTTCTTCACGCTGCATGGAATACACTGCATTCAATCAGGCTCCATGGAATCCACTGCATTCAATGGGGATGCATTCTACAATGCTGCATGGAGTTCACTGCATTCAATCACAACGCATGTAATCCACTGCATTCCATCGGGATGCTTTGGGCCATGCTGCATAAAATCCACTGCATTCAATCAGGATGCATTGGGCTTCACTGCATGGACTCCACTGCATACAATCGGGATCCATTGCGCCAAAATGCATGGAATACTCTGCATTCTTTGACGCTGCATGGACTCCACTGCATTCATTCGGGATGCTTTGGGCCATGCTGCATAAAATAAACTGCATTCAACCATGCTGCATGGAATCCATTTCATTCAATCATGCTCTATAAAATCCAATGCATTCAACAGTGTTCCATTACTTCACGCTGCATGGAATACACTGCATTAAATCAGGATGCTTGGAATCGACTGCATTCAATCAGGATGCATTATACCACGTTGCATGGAATACCCTACATTCAATCACAATGCATGGAATCCACTGCATTCAATCGGGATGCTTTGGGCCATGCTGCATAGACTCCACTGCATATAATCGGGATCCATTGCGCCACAATGCATGGAATATCCTGCATTCAACGACGCTGCATGGAATCCACTGCATTCCATCGGGATGCTTTGGGCCATGCTGCATAAAATCCACTGCATTCAATCGGGATGCATTGGGCTTCACTGCATGGACTCCACTGCATACAATCGGGATCCATTGCGCCAAAATGCATGGAATACTCTGCATTCTTTGACGCTGCATGGACTCCACTGCATTCATTCGGGATGCTTTGGGCCATGCTGCATAAAATCCACTGCATTCAATCATGCTGCATGGAATACATTTCAATCAATCATGCTCTATAAAATCCAATGCATTCAATAGTGTTCCATTACTTCACGCTGCATGGAATACACTGCATTAAATCAGGATGCATGGAATCGACTGCATTCAATCAGGAGGCATTATACCACGTTGCATGGATTACCCTACATTCAATCACAATGCATGGAATCCACTGCATTCAATCGGGATTCTTTGGGCCATGCTGCATAGACTCCACTGCATATAATCGGGATCCATTGCGCCACAATGCATGGAATATCCTGCATTCAACGACGCTGCATGGAATCCACTGCATTCCATCGGGAAGATTTGGGCCATGCTGCATAAAATCCACTGCATTCAATCGGGATGCATTGGGCTTCGCTGCATGGACTCCACTGCATATAATCGGGATCCATTGCGCCAAAATGCATGGAATACTCTGCATTCATTGACGCTGCATGGACTCCACTGCATTCCATCAGGATGCTTTGGGCCATGCTGCATAAAATCTACTGCATTTAATCGGGATGCATTTGGCCAAGCTACATTGACTCCACTGCATAAAATCGGGATCCATTGCCCCAAAATGCAAGGAATCATCTGAATTCAATGACGCTGCATGGAATCCACTGCATTCCATCGGGATGCTTTGGGCCATGCTGCATAAAATCCAATGCATTCAACCATGCTGCATGGAATCCACTGCATTCAATCATGCTGCATAAAATCCACTGCATTCAATCGGGATGCATTGGGCCTCGCTGCATGGAATACACTGCATTCAATCACGCTGCATGGAATCCACTGCATTCAATGGGGATGCATTCTACAATGCTGCATGGAGTTCACTGCATTCAATCACAATGCATGGAATCCACTGCATTCCATCGGGATGCTTTGGGCCATGCTGCATAAAATCCACTGCATTCAATCGGGATGCATTGGGCCTCGCTGCATGGACTCCACTGCATAAAATCTGGATCCATTGCGCAACAATGCATGGAATCCTCTGCATTCAACGACGCTGCATGGAATCCACTGCATTCCATCAGGATGCTTTCGGCCATGCTGCATAAAATCCACTGCATGCAATCATGCTGCATGGAATCCACTACATTCAATCATGCTGCATAAAATCCACTGCATTCAATAGGGTTCCATTTCTTCACGCTGCATGGAATCCACTGCATTCAATCACGCTGCATGAATTCCACTGCATTCAACATGGATGAATTTTACCACGCTGCATTTAGTACACTGTATTCAATCACAATTCATGGAATCCACTGCATTCAATCGGGATGCTTTGGGCCATGCTGCATAAAATCCACTGCATTCAATCGGGATGCACTGGGAATTGCTGCATGGACTCCACTGCATACAATCGGGATCCATTGCGCCACAATGCATGGAATCCTCTGCATTCAATGACGCTGCATGGAATCCACTGCATTCAATCGGGATGCTTTGGGCCATGCTGCATAAAATCCACTGCATTCAACCATGCTGCATGGAATCCACTGCATTCAATCATGCTGCAATAAATCCACTGCATTCAATAGGGTTCCATTTCTTCACGCTGCATGTTATACACTGCATTCATTCACGCTGCATGGAATCTACTGCATTCAATCAGGATGCATTTTACCTCGCTGCATGGATTACACTGCATTCAATCACAATGCATGGAATCCACTGCATTCCATCGGGATGCTTTGGGCCATGCTGCATAAAATCCACTGCATTCAACCATGCTGCATGGAATCCACTGCATTCAATCATGCTGCATAAAATCCACTGCATTCAATAGGGTTCCATTTCTTCACGCTGCATGGAATCCACTGCATTCATTCACGCTGCATGGAATCCACTGCATTCAATCAGGATGCATTTCACCTCGCTGCATGGATTACACCGCATTCAATCATGCTGCATGGAATCCACTGCATTCAACATGGATGAATTTTACCACGCTGCATTTAGTACACTGTATTCAATCACAATTCATGGAGTCCATTGCATTCAATCGGGATGCTTTGGGCCATGCTGCATAAACTCCACTGCATTCAATCGGGATGCACTGGGCATCGCTGCATGGACTCCACTGCATACAATCGGGATCTATTGCGCCACAATGCATGGAATCCTCTGCATTCAACGACGCTGCATGGAATCCACTGCATTCAATCGGGAGGCTTTGGGCCATGCTGCATAAAATCCACTGCATTCAATCATGCTGCCTAAAATCCACTGCATTCAATATGGTTCCATTTCGTCACGCTGCATGGAATCCAATGCATTCAATCAGGATGCATTTTACCACACTGCATGGATTACACTTCATTCAATCACAATGCATGGAATCCACTGCATTCCATCGGGATGCTTTGGGCCATGCTGCATAAAATCCACTGCATTCAATCAGGTGCATTTTGCCTCGCTGCATAGACTCCACTGCATACAATCGGGATCCATTTCGCCAAAATGCATTGAATATTCTGCATTCAATTACGCTGCAAGGAATCCACTGCATTCAATCGGGATGCTTTGGGCCATGCTGCATAAAATCCATTGCATTCAATCATGCTGCACGGGATCCACTGCATTCAATCATGCTGCATAAAATCCACTGCATTCAATAGGGTTCCATTTCTTCACGCTGCATGGAATCCACTACATTCAATCACGCTGCATGGAATCCACTGCATTCAATCGGGATGCATTTTACCACGTTGCATGCAGTTCACTGCATTCAATCACAATGCATGGAATCCACTGCATTCAATCGGGATGCTTTGGGCCATGCTGCATAAATTCCACTGCATTCAATCTTGCTTTTTGAATCCACTGCATTCAGTAATGCTGCATAAAATCCTTGCATTCAATTGGGTTCCATTTCTTCACGCTGCATGGAATACACTGCATTCAATGACGCTGCATGGAATCCACTGCATTCAATCGGGATGCTTTGGGCCATGCTGAATAAAATCCATTGCATTCAATCATGCTGCATGGAATCCACTGCATTCAATCGGGATGCATTTTACCATGCTGCATGGATTACCCTTCATTCAATCAGGCTGCATGGAATCCACTGCATTCTATCGGGATGCTTTGGGCCATGCTGCATAAAATCCACTGCATTTAATCGGGATGCATTTGGCCACGCTGCATGGACTCCACTGCATAAAATCGGGATCCATTGCCCCAAAATGCAAGGAATCATCTGCATTCAATGACGCCGCATGGAATCCACGGCATTCCATCGGGATCCATTTTACCACGCAGCATGGATTACACTGCTTTCAATCACAATGCATGGAATCTACTCTATTCAATCGGGATGCTTTGGGCCATACTGCATAAAATCCACTGCATTCAATCTTGCTGCATGGAATCCACTGCATTCAATCATGCTGCATAAATCCACTGCATTCAATAGGGTTCCACTTCTTCACGCTGCATGGAATCCACTGCATTCAATCACGCTGCATAAAATCCACTGCATTCAATAGGGTTCCATTACTTCACGCTGCATGGAATCCACTACATTCAATCACGCTGCATGGAATCCACTGCATTCAATCGGGATGCATTTTTCCTCCTTGCATGGATTACACTGCATTCAATCACAATGCATGGAATCCACTGCATTCAATCGGGATGCATTTTTCCTCCTTGCATGGATTACACTGCATTCAATCACAATGCATGGACTCCACTGCATTCCATCGGGATGCTTTGGGCCATGCTGCATAAAATCCACTGCATTCAGCCATGCTGCCTGGAATAAACTGCATTCAATCACGCTGCATGGAATCCACTGCATTCAATCGGGATGCATTTTACCACACTGCTTGGATTACACTGCATTCAATCGCAATGCATAGAATCCACTGCATTCAATATGGATGCATTTTACCACTCTGCATGGAATCCACTGCATTTAATCACGCTGCATGTAATCCATGGAATTTAATCGGGATTCATTTTACTAAGCTGTATGGAATTGACTGCACTTAATCACGCTGGATGGAATCCACTGCATTCAATCGGGATGCATTTTACCACGTTGCATGCAGTTCACTGCATTCAATCACAATGCATGGAATCCACTGCATTCAATCGGGATGCTTTGGGCCATGCTGCATAAAATCCACTGCATTCAATCTTGCTTTTTGAATCCACTGCATTCAGTAATGCTGCATAAATCCTTGCATTCAATTGGGTTCCATTTCTTCACGCTGCATGGAATACACTGCATTCAATCACGCTGCATGGAATCCACTGCATTCAATCGGGATGCATTTTACCATGCTGCGTGGTTTTCACTGCATTCAATCACAATGCATGGAATCCACTGCATTCCATCGGGATGCTTTGGGCCATGCTGCATAAAATCCACTGCATTCAATCATGCTGCATGGAATCCACTGCATTCAATCATGCTGCATAAAATCCACTGCATTCAATAGGGTTCCATTTCTTCACGCTGCATGTAATACACTGCATTCAATCACACTGAATGGAATCCACTGCATTCAATCGGGATGCATTTTACCTCGCTGCATGGATTACACTGCATTCAATCACAATGCTTGGAATCCACTGCATTCCATCGGGATGCTTTGGGCCATGCTGCATAAAATCCACTGCATTCAATCGGGATGCATTGGGCCACGCTGCATCGACTCCACTGCATTCAATCGGTATCCATTGCGCCACAATGCAAGGAATCCTCTGCATTCATTGACGCTGCATGGACTCCACTGCATTCAATCGGGATGCTTTGGGCCATGCTGCATAAAATCCACTGCATTTAACCATGCTGCATGGAATCCATTTCATTCAATCATGCTCTATAAAATCCAATGCATTCAATAGGGTTCCATTACTTCACGCTGCATGGAATACACTACATTAAATCAGGATGCATGGAATCGACTGCATTCAATCAGGATGCATTATACCACGTTGCATGGATTACCCTACATTCAATCACAATGCATGGTGTCCACTGCATTCAATCGGGATGCATTTTACAAGGCTGCATGGATTACATTTCATACACTCAAAATGCATGGAATCCACTGCGTTCTATAGGGATGCTTTGGGCCATACTGCATAAAATACACTGCATTCAATTTGCTGCATGGAATCCACTGCATTCAATCATGCTGAATAAAATCCACTGCATTCAATAGGGTTCCATTTCTTCACGCTGCATGGAATACACTGCATTCAATCAGGCTCCATGGAATCCACTGCATTCAATGGGGATGCATTCTACAATGCTGCATGGAGTTCACTGCATTCAATCACAACGCATGTAATCCACTGCATTCCATCGGGATGCTTTGGGCCATGCTGCATAAAATCCACTGCATTCAATCAGGATGCATTGGGCTTCACTGCATGGACTCCACTGCATACAATCGGGATCCATTGCGCCAAAATGCATGGAATACTCTGCATTCTTTGACGCTGCATGGACTCCACTGCATTCATTCGGGATGCTTTGGGCCATGCTGCATAAAATCCACTGCATTCAACCATGCTGCATGGAATCCATTTCATTCAATCATGCTCTATAAAATCCAATGCATTCAATAGGGTTCCATTACTTCACGCTGCATGGAATACACTGCATTAAATCAGGATGCTTGGAATCGACTGCATTCAATCAGGATGCATTATACCACGTTGCATGGAATACCCTACATTCAATCACAATGCATGGAATCCACTGCATTCAATCGGGATGCTTTGGGCCATGCTGCATAGACTCCACTGCATATAATCGGGATCCATTGCGCCACAATGCATGGAATATCCTGCATTCAACGACGCTGCATGGAATCCACTGCATTCCATCGGGATGCTTTGGGCCATGCTGCATAAAATCCACTGCATTCAATCGGGATGCATTGGGCTTCACTGCATGGACTCCACTGCATACAATCGGGATCCATTGCGCCAAAATGCATGGAATACTCTGCATTCTTTGACGCTGCATGGACTCCACTGCATTCATTCGGGATGCTTTGGGCCATGCTGCATAAAATCCACTGCATTCAATCATGCTGCATGGAATACATTTCAATCAATCATGCTCTATAAAATCCAATGCATTCAATAGTGTTCCATTACTTCACGCTGCATGGAATACACTGCATTAAATCAGGATGCATGGAATCGACTGCATTCAATCAGGAGGCATTATACCACGTTGCATGGATTACCCTACATTCAATCACAATGCATGGAATCCACTGCATTCAATCGGGATTCTTTGGGCCATGCTGCATAGACTCCACTGCATATAATCGGGATCCATTGCGCCACAATGCATGGAATATCCTGCATTCAACGACGCTGCATGGAATCCACTGCATTCCATCGGGAAGATTTGGGCCATGCTGCATAAAATCCACTGCATTCAATCGGGATGCATTGGGCTTCGCTGCATGGACTCCACTGCATATAATCGGGATCCATTGCGCCAAAATGCATGGAATACTCTGCATTCATTGACGCTGCATGGACTCCACTGCATTCCATCAGGATGCTTTGGGCCATGCTGCATAAAATCTACTGCATTTAATCGGGATGCATTTGGCCAAGCTACATTGACTCCACTGCATAAAATCGGGATCCATTGCCCCAAAATGCAAGGAATCATCTGAATTCAATGACGCTGCATGGAATCCACTGCATTCCATCGGGATGCTTTGGGCCATGCTGCATAAAATCCAATGCATTCAACCATGCTGCATGGAATCCACTGCATTCAATCATGCTGCATAAAATCCACTGCATTCAATCGGGATGCATTGGGCCTCGCTGCATGGAATACACTGCATTCAATCACGCTGCATGGAATCCACTGCATTCAATGGGGATGCATTCTACAATGCTGCATGGAGTTCACTGCATTCAATCACAATGCATGGAATCCACTGCATTCCATCGGGATGCTTTGGGCCATGCTGCATAAAATCCACTGCATTCAATCGGGATGCATTGGGCCTCGCTGCATGGACTCCACTGCATACAATCGGGATCCATTGCACCAAAATGCATGGAATCCTCCGCATGCAACGACGCTGCATGGACTCCACTGCATTCAATCGGGATGCTTTGGGCCATGCTGCATAAAATCCACTGCATTCAATCATGCTGCATGGAATCCACTGCATTCAATAGGGTTCCATTTCTTCACGTGGCATCGAATCCACTGAATTCAATCCCGCTGCATGGAATCCACTGCATTCAATCGGGATGCATTTTTCCTCGCTGCATGGAGTACACTGCATTCAATCATGCTGCATAAAATCCACTGCATTACATCGGGATACTTTGGGCCATGCTGCATAAAATCCACTGCATTCAACCATGCTGCATGGAATCCACTGCATTCAATCATGCTGCATAAAATCCACTGCATTCAATCGGGATGCATTGGGCCTCGCTGCATGGAATAAACTGCATTCAATCAGGCTCCATGGAATCCACTGCATTCAATGGGGATGCATTCTACCATGCTGCATGGACTTCACTGCATTCAATCACAATGCATGGAATCCACTGCATTCCATCGGGATGCTTTGGGCCATGCTGCATAAAATCCACTGCATACAATCGGGATCCATTGCGCCAAAATGCATGGAATCGACTGCATTTAATCACGGTGCATGGAATCCACTGCATTCAATCGGGATGCATTTTACCACACTGCTTGGATTACACTGCATTCAATCGCAATTCATAGAATCCACTGCATTCAATATGGATGCATTTTACCACTCTGCATGGAATCCACTGAATTTAATCACGCTGCATGTAATCCATGGAATTTAATCGGGATTCATTTTACTAAGCTGTATGGAATCGACTGCACTTAATCACGCTGCATGGAATCCACTGCATTCAATCGGGATGCATTTTACCACGTTGCATGCAGTTCACTGCATTCAATCACAATGCATGGAATCCACTGCATTCAATCGGGATGCTTTGGGCCATGCTGCATAAAATCCACTGCATTCAATCTTGCTTTTTGAATCCACTGCATTCAGTAATGCTGCATAAATCCTTGCATTCAATTGGGTTCCATTTCTTCACGCTGCATGGAATACACTGCATTCAATCAGGCTGCATGGAATCCACTGCATTCAATCGGGATGCATTTTACCATGCTGCGTGGTTTTCACTGCATTCAATCACAATGCATGGAATCCACTGCATTCCATCGGGATGCTTTGGGCCATGCTGCATAAAATCCACTGCATTCAATCATGCTGCATGGAATCCACTGCATTCAATCATGCTGCATAAAATCCACTGCATTCAATAGGGTTCCATTTCTTCACGCTGCATGTAATACACTGCATTCAATCACACTGAATGGAATCCACTGCATTCACTCGGGATGCATTTTACCTCGCTGCATGGATTACACTGCATTCAATCACAATGCTTGGAATCCACTGCATTCCATCGGGAAGCTTTGGGCCATGCTGCATAAAATCCACTGCATTCAATCGGGATGCATTGGGCCTCGCTGCATGGACTCCACTGCATAAAATCTGGATCCATTGCGCCACAATGCATGGAATCCTCTGCATTCAACGACGCTGCATGGAATCCACTGCATTGCATCGGGATGTTTTGGGCCATGCTGCATAAAATCCACTGCATTCAATCGGGATGCATTGGGCCTCGCTGCATGGACTCCACTGCATTCAATCGGAATCCATTGCACCACAATGCATGGAATCCTCTGCATTCAATGACGCTGCATGGAATCCACTGCATTCCATCAGGATGCTTTCGGCCATGCTGCATAAAATCCACTGCATGCAATCATGCTGCATGGAATCCACTACATTCAATCATGCTGCATAAAATCCACTGCATTCAATAGGGTTCCATTTCTTCACGCTGCATGGAATCCACTGCATTCAATCACGCTGCATGGAATCCACTGCATTCAACATGGATGAATTTTACCACGCTGCATTTAGTACACTGTATTCAATCACAATTCATGGAATCCACTGCATTCAATCGGGATGCTTTGGGCCATGCTGCATAAAATCCACTGCATTCAATCGGGATGCACTGGGAATTGCTGCATGGACTCCACTGCATACAATCGGGATCCATTGCGCCACAATGCATGGAATCCTCTGCATTCAATGACGCTGCATGGAATCCACTGCATTCAATCGGGATGCTTTGGGCCATGCTGCATAAAATCCACTGCATTCAACCATGCTGCATGGAATCCACTGCATTCAATCATGCTGCAATAAATCCACTGCATTCAATAGGGTTCCATTTCTTCACGCTGCATGTTATACACTGCATTCATTCACGCTGCATGGAATCTACTGCATTCAATCAGGATGCATTTTACCTCGCTGCATGGATTACACTGCATTCAATCACAAGGCATGGAATCCACTGCATTCCATCGGGATGCTTTGGGCCATGCTGCATAAAATCCACTGCATTCAACCATGCTGCATGGAATCCACTGCATTCAATCATGCTGCAATAAATCCACTGCATTCAATAGGGTTCCATTTCTTCACGCTGCATGTTATACACTGCATTCATTCACGCTGCATGGAATCCACTGCATTCAATCAGGATGCATTTCACCTCGCTGCATGGATTACACTGCATTCAATCACGCTGCATGGAATCCACTGCATTCAACATGGATGAATTTTCCCACGCTGCATTTAGTACACTGTATTCAATCACAATTCATGGAGTCCATTGCATTCAATCGGGATGCTTTGGGCCATGCTGCATAAACTCCACTGCATTCAATCGGGATGCACTGGGCATCGCTGCATGGACTCCACTGCATACAATCGGGATCTATTGCGCCACAATGCATGGAATCCTCTGCATTCAACGACGCTGCATGGAATCCACTGCATTCAATCGGGAGGCTTTGGGCCATGCTGCATAAAATCCACTGCATTCAATCATGCTGCCTAAAATCCACTGCATTCAATATGGTTCCATTTCTTCACGCTGCATGGAATCCAATGCATTCAATCAGGATGCATTTTACCTCGCTGCATGGATTACACTTCATTCAATCACAATGCATGGAATCCACTGCATTCCATCGGGATGCTTTGGGCCATGCTGCATAAAATCCACTGCATTCAATCAGGTGCATTTTGCCTCGCTGCATAGACTCCACTGCATACAATCGGGATCCATTTCGCCAAAATGCATTGAATATTCTGCATTCAATTATGCTGCAAGGAATCCACTGCATTCAATCGGGATGCTTTGGGCCATGCTGCATAAAATCCATTGCATTCAATCATGCTGCACGGGATCCACTGCATTCAAAATGCTGCATAAAATCCACTGCATTCAATAGGGTTCCATTTATTCACGCTGCATGGAATCCACTACATTCAATCACGCTGCATGGAATCCACTGCATTCAATCGGGATGCATTTTACCACGTTGCATGCAGTTCACTGCATTCAATCACAATGCATGGAATCCACTGCATTCAATCGGGATGCTTTGGGCCATGCTGCATAAATTCCACTGCATTCAATCTTGCTTTTTGAATCCACTGCATTCAGTAATGCTGCATAAAATCCTTGCATTCAATTGGGTTCCATTTCTTCACGCTGCATGGAATACACTGCATTCAATGACGCTGCATGGAATCCACTGCATTCAATCGGGATGCTTTGGGCCATGCTGAATAAAATCCATTGCATTCAATCATGCTGCATGGAATCCACTGCATTCAATCGGGATGCATTTTACCATGCTGCATGGATTACCCTTCATTCAATCAGGCTGCATGGAATCCACTGCATTCTATCGGGATGCTTTGGGCCATGCTGCATAAAATCCACTGCATTTAATCGGGATGCATTTGGCCACGCTGCATGGACTCCACTGCATAAAATCGGGATCCACTGCCCCAAAATGCAAGGAATCATCTGCATTCAATGACGCTGCATGGAATCCACTGCATTCCATCGGGATCCATTTTACCACGCAGCATGGATTACACTGCTTTCAATCACAATGCATGGAATCTACTCTATTCAATCGGGATGCTTTGGGCCATACTGCATAAAATCCACTGCATTCAATCATGCTGCATGGAATCCACTGCATTCAATCGGGGTGCATTTTACCACGCTGCATGGATAACATTTCATACACTCAAAATGCATGCAATCCACTGCATTCTATAGGGATGCTTTGGGCCATACTGCATAAAATCCACTGCATTCAATCTTGCTGCATGGAATCCACTGCATTCAATCATGCTGCATAAATCCACTGCATTCAATAGGGTTCCACTTCTTCACGCTGCATGGAATCCACTGCATTCAATCACGCTGCATAAAATCCACTGCATTCAATAGGGTTCCATTACTTCACGCTGCATGGAATCCACTACATTCAATCACGCTGCATGGAATCCACTGCATTCAATCGGGATGCATTTTTCCTCCTTGCATGGATTACACTGCATTCAATCACAATGCATGGAATCCACTGCATTCAATCGGGATGCATTTTTCCTCCTTGCATGGATTACACTGCATTCAATCACAATGCATGGAATCCACTGCATTCCATCGGGATGCTTTGGGCCATGCTGCATAAAATCCACTGCATTCAGCCATGCTGCCTGGAATAAACTGCATTCAATCACGCTGCATGGAATCCACTGCATTCAATCGGGATGCATTTTACCACACTGCTTGGATTACACTGCATTCAATCGCAATGCATAGAATCCACTGCATTCAATCGGGATGCATTTTACCACTCTGCATGGAATCCACTGCATTTAATCACGCTGCATGTAATCCATGGAATTTAATCGGGATTCATTTTACTAAGCTGTATGGAATCGACTGCACTTAATCACGCTGGATGGAATCCACTGCATACAATCGGGATGCATTTTACCACGTTGCATGCAGTTCACTGCATTCAATCACAATGCATGGAATCCACTGCATTCAATCGGGATGCTTTGGGCCATGCTGCATAAAATCCACTGCATTCAAGCTTGCTTTTTGAATCCACTGCATTCAGTAATGCTGCATAAATCCTTGCATTCAATTGGGTTCCATTTCTTCACGCTGCATGGAATACACTGCATTCAATCACGCTGCATGGAATCCACTGCATTCAATCGGGATGCATTTTACCATGCTGCGTGGTTTTCACTGCATTCAATCACAATGCATGGAATCCACTGCATTCCATCGGGATGCTTTGGGCCATGCTGCATAAAATCCACTGCATTCAATCATGCTGCATGGAATCCACTGCATTCAATCATGCTGCATAAAATCCACTGCATTCAATAGGGTTCCATTTCTTCACGCTGCATGTAATACACTGCATTCAATCACACTGAATGGAATCCACTGCATTCAATCGGGATGCATTTTACCTCGCTGCATGGATTACACTGCATTCAATCACAATGCTTGGAATCCACTGCATTCCATCGGGATGCTTTGGGCCATGCTGCATAAAATCCACTGCATTCAATCGGGATGCATTGGGCCACGCTGCATCGACTCCACTGCATTCAATCGGTATCCATTGCGCCACAATGCAAGGAATCCTCTGCATTCATTGACGCTGCATGGACTCCACTGCATTCAATCGGGATGCTTTGGGCCATGCTGCATAAAATCCACTGCATTTAACCATGCTGCATGGAATCCATTTCATTCAATCATGCTCTATAAAATCCAATGCATTCAATAGGGTTCCATTACTTCACGCTGCATGGAATACACTACATTAAATCAGGATGCATGGAATCGACTGCATTCAATCAGGATGCATTATACCACGTTGCATGGATTACCCTACATTCAATCACAATGCATGGAGTCCACTGCATTCAATCGGGATGCTTTGGGCCATGCTGCATAAAATCCACTGCATTCAATGGTGATGCATTGGGCCTCGCTGCATAGACTCCACTGCATATAATCGGGATCCATTGCGCCACAATGCATGGAATACTCTGCATTCAATGACGCTGCATGGAATCCACTGCATTCCATCGGGATGCTTTGGGCCATGCTGCATAAAATCCACTGCATTCAATCATGCTGCATGGAATCCACTGCATTCAATCGGGATGCATTTTACAAGGCTGCATGGATTACATTTCATACACTCAAAATGCATGGAATCCACTGCGTTCTATAGGGATGCTTTGGGCCATACTGCATAAAATACACTGCATTCAATTTGCTGCATGGAATCCACTGCATTCAATCATGCTGAATAAAATCCACTGCATTCAATAGGGTTCCATTTCTTCACGCTGCATGGAATACACTGCATTCAATCAGGCTCCATGGAATCCACTGCATTCAATGGGGATGCATTCTACAATGCTGCATGGAGTTCACTGCATTCAATCACAACGCATGTAATCCACTGCATTCCATCGGGATGCTTTGGGCCATGCTGCATAAAATCCACTGCATTCAATCAGGATGCATTGGGTTTCACTGCATGGACTCCACTGCATACAATTGGGATCCATTGCGCCAAAATGCATGGAATACTCTGCATTCTTTGACGCTGCATGGACTCCACTGCATTCATTCGGGATGCTTTGGGCCATGCTGCATAAAATAAACTGCATTCAACCATGCTGCATGGAATCCATTTCATTCAATCATGCTCTATAAAATCCAATGCATTCAATAGTGTTCCATTACTTCACGCTGCATGGAATACACTGCATTAAATCAGGATGCTTGGAATCGACTGCATTCAATCAGGAGGCATTATACCACGTTGCATGGATTACCCTACATTCAATCACAATGCATGGAATCCACTGCATTCAATCGGGATGCTTTGGGCCATGCTGCATAGACTCCACTGCATATAATCGGGATCCATTGCGCCACAATGCATGGAATATCCTGCATTCAACGACGCTGCATGGAATCCACTGCATTCCATCGGGATGCTTTGGGCCATGCTGCATAAAATCCACTGCATTCAATCGGGATGCATTGGGCTTCACTGCATGGACTCCACTGCATACAATCGGGATCCATTGCGCCAAAATGCATGGAATACTCTGCATTCTTTGACGCTGCATGGACTCCACTGCATTCATTCGGGATGCTTTGGGCCATGCTGCATAAAATCCACTGCATTCAATCATGCTGCATGGAATACATTTCAATCAATCATGCTCTATAAAATCCAATGCATTCAATAGTGTTCCATTACTTCACGCTGCATGGAATACACTGCATTAAATCAGGATGCATGGAATCGACTGCATTCAATCAGGAGGCATTATACCACGTTGCATGGATTACCCTACATTCAATCACAATGCATGGAATCCACTGCATTCAATCGGGATTCTTTGGGCCATGCTGCATAGACTCCACTGCATATAATCGGGATCCATTGCGCCACAATGCATGGAATATCCTGCATTCAACGACGCTGCATGGAATCCACTGCATTCCATCGGGAAGATTTGGGCCATGCTGCATAAAATCCACTGCATTCAATCGGGATGCATTGGGCTTCGCTGCATGGACTCCACTGCATATAATCGGGATCCATTGCGCCAAAATGCATGGAATACTCTGCATTCATTGACGCTGCATGGACTCCACTGCATTCCATCAGGATGCTTTGGGCCATGCTGCATAAAATCCACTGCATTTAATCGGGATGCATTTGGCCAAGCTACATTGACTCCACTGCATAAAATCGGGATCCATTGCCCCAAAATGCAAGGAATCATCTGAATTCAATGACGCTGCATGGAATCCACTGCATTCCATCGGGATGCTTTGGGCCATGCTGCATAAAATCCAATGCATTCAACCATGCTGCATGGAATACACTGCATTCAATCATGCTGCATAAAATCCACTGCATTCCATCGGGATGCATTGGGCCTCGCTGCATGGAATACACTGCATTCAATCACGCTGCATGGAATCCACTGCATTCAATGGGGATGCATTCTACAATGCTGCATGGAGTTCACTGCATTCAATCACAATGCATGGAATCCACTGCATTCCATCGGGATGCTTTGGGCCATGCTGCATAAAATCCACTGCATTCAATCGGGATGCATTGGGCCTCGCTGCATGGACTCCACTGCATACAATCGGGATCCATTGCACCAAAATGCATGGAATCCTCCGCATGCAACGACGCTGCATGGACTCCACTGCATTCAATCGGGATGCTTTGGGCCATGCTGCATAAAATCCACTGCATTCAATCATGCTGCATGGAATCCACTGCATTCAATAGGGTTCCATTTCTTCACGTGGCATCGAATCCACTGAATTCAATCCCGCTGCATGGAATCCACTGCATTCAATCGGGATGCATTTTTCCTCGCTGCATGGAGTACACTGCATTCAATCATGCTGCATAAAATCCACTGCATTCCATCGGGATACTTTGGGCCATGCTGCATAAAATCCACTGCATTCAACCATGCTGCATGGAATCCACTGCATTCAATCATGCTGCATAAAATCCACTGCATTCAATCGGGATGCATTGGGCCTCGCTGCATGGAATAAACTGCATTCAATCAGGCTCCATGGAATCCACTGCATTCAATGGGGATGCATTCTACCATGCTGCATGGAGTTCACTGCATTCAATCACAATGCATGGAATCCACTGCATTCCATCGGGATGCTTTGGGCCATGCTGCATAAAATCCACTGCATACAATCGGGATCCATTGCGCCAAAATGCATGGAATCGACTGCATTTAATCACGGTGCATGGAATCCACTGCATTCAATCGGGATGCATTTTACCACACTGCTTGGATTACACTGCATTCAATCGCAATGCATAGAATCCACTGCATTCAATCGGGATGCATTTTACCACTCTGCATGGAATCCACTGCATTTAATCACGCTGCATGTAATCCATGGAATTTAATCGGGATTCATTTTACTAAGCTGTATGGAATCGACTGCATTTAATCACGCTGCATGGAATCCACTGCATTCAATCGGGATTCATTTTACAAGGCTGCATGGAGTACACTGCATTCAATCACAATGCATGGAATCCACTGCATTCAAACGGGATGCTTTGGGCCATGCTGCATAAAATCCACTGCATTCAATCATGCTGCATGGAATCCACTGCATTCAATCATGCAGCATAAAATCCGCTGATTTCCATAGGGTTCCATTTCTTCATGCTGCATGGAATACACTGCATTCAATCAGGCTGCATAAAATCCGCTGCATTCCATAGGGTTCCATTTCTTCATGCTGCATGGAATACACTGCATTCAATCAGGCTGCATGGAATCCACTGCATTCAATCGGGATGCATTTTCCCTCGTTGCATGGATTACACTGCATTCCATCACAATGCATGGAATCCACTGCATTCAATCGGGAAGCTTTGGGCCATGCTGCATACAATCCACTGCATTCAATCGGGATGCACTGGGCCTCGCTGCATGGACTCCACTGCATATAATCGGGATCCATTGCGCCACAATGCATGGAATACTCTGCATTCAATGACGCTGAATGGAATCCACTGCATTGAATCGTGAAGCTATGGGCCATGCTGCATAAAATCCACTGAATGCAATCATGCTGCATTGAAACCACTGCATTCAATCATGCTGCATATAATCCACTGCATTCAATAGGGTTCCATTACTGCACCCTGCATGGAATCCACTGCATTCAACCACGCTGCATGGAATCCACTGCATTCAATCGGGATGCATTTTACCACTCTGCATGGATTACACTGCATTTAATCACGCTGCATGTAATCCATGGAATTTAATCGGGATTCATTTTACTAAGCTGTATGGAATCGACTGCATTTAATCACGCTGCATGGAATCCACTGCATTCAATTGGGATTCATTTTACAAGGCTGCATGGAGTACACTGCATTCAATCACAATGCATGGAATCCACTGCATTCAAACGGGATGCTTTGGGCCATGCTGCATAAAATCCACTGCATTCAATCATGCTGCATGGAATCCACTGCATTCAATCATGCAGCATAAAATCCGCTGCATTCCATAGGGTTCCATTTCTTCATGCTGCATGGAATACACTGCATTCAATCAGGCTGCATGGAATCCACTGCATTCAATCGGGATGCATTTTTCCTCGTTGCATGGATTACACTGCATTCCATCACAATGCATCGAATCCACTGCATTCAATCGGGAAGCTTTGGGCCATGCTGCATACAATCCACTGCATTCAATCGGGATGCACTGGGCCTCGCTGCATGGACTCCACTGCATATAATCGGGATCCATTGCGCCACAATGCATGGAATACTCTGCATGCAATGACGCTGAATGGAATCCACTGCATTGAATCGTGAAGCTATGGGCCATGCTGCATAAAATCCACTGCATGCAATCATGCTGCATTGAATCCACTGCATTCAATCATGTTGCATAAAATCCACTGCATTCAATAGGGTTCCATTTCTTCACCCTGCATGGAATCCACTGCATTCAACCACGCTGCATGGAATCCACTGCATTCAATCGGGATGCATTTTACCACTCTGCATGGATTACACTGCATTTAATCACGCTGCATGTAATCCATGGAATTTTAATCGGGATTCATTTTACTAAGCTGTATGGAATCGACTGCACTTAATCACGCTGCATGGAATCCACTGCATTCAATCGGGATGCATTTTACCACGTTGCATGCAGTTCACTGCATTCAATCACAATGCATGGAATCCACTGCATTCCATCGGGATGCTTTGGGCCATGCTGCATAAAATCCACTGCATTCAATCTTGCTTTTTGAATCCACTGCATTCAGTAATGCTGCATAAATCCTTGCATTCAATTGGGTTCCATTTCTTCACGCTGCATGGAATACACTGCATTCAATCACGCTGCATGGAATCCACTGCATTCAATCGGGATGCATTTTACCATGCTGCGTGGTTTTCACTGCATTCAATCACAATGCATGGAATCCACTGCATTCCATCGGGATGCTTTGGGCCATGCTGCATAAAATCCACTGCATTCAATCATGCTGCATGGAATCCACTGCATTCAATCATGCTGCATAAAATCCACTGCATTCAATAGGGTTCCATTTCTTCACGCTGCATGTAATACACTGCATTCAATCACACTGAATGGAATCCACTGCATTCAATCGGGATGCATTTTACCTCGCTGCATGGATTACACTGCATTCAATCACAATGCTTGGAATCCACTGCATTCCATCGGGATGCTTTGGGCCATGCTGCGTAAAATCCACTGCATTCAATCGGGATGCATTGGGCCACGCTGCATCGACTCCACTGCATTCAATCGGTATCCATTGCGCCACAATGCAAGGAATCCTCTGCATTCATTGATGCTGCATGGACTCCACTGCATTCAATCGGGATGCTTTGGGCCATGCTGCATAAAATCCACTGCATTCAACCATGCTGCATGGAATCCATTTCATTCAATCATGCTCTATAAAATCCAATGCATTCAATAGGGTTCCATTACTTCACGCTGCATGGAATACACTACATTAAATCAGGATGCATGGAATCGACTGCATTCAATCAGGATGCATTATACCACGTTGCATGGATTACCCTACATTCAATCACAATGCATGGAATCCACTGCATTCAATCGGGATGCTTTGGGCCATGCTGCATAAAATCCACTGCATTCAATCGGGATGCATTGGGCCTCGCTGCATAGACTCCACTGCATATAATCGGGATCCATTGCGCCACAATGCATGGAATACTCTGCATTCAATGACGCTGCATGGAATCCACTGCATTCCATCGGGAAGCTTTGGGCCATGCTGCATAAAATCCACTGCATTCAATCATGCTGCATGGAATCCACTGCATTCAATCGGGATGCATTTTACAAGGCTGCATGGATTACATTTCATACACTCAAAATGCATGGAATCCACTGCGTTCTATAGGTATGCTTTGGCCATACTGCATAAAATACACTGCATTCAATTTGCTGCATGGAATCCACTGCATTCAATCATGCTGAATAAAATCCACTGCATTCAATAGGGTTCCATTTCTTCACGCTGCATGGAATACACTGCATTCAATCAGGCTCCATGGAATCCACTGCATTCAATGGGGATGCATTCTACAATGCTGCATGGAGTTCACTGCATTCAATCACAACGCATGTAATCCACTGCATTCCATCGGGATTCTTTGGGCCAAGCTGCATAAAATCCACTGCATTCAATCGGGATGCATTGGGCTTCGCTGCATGGACTCCACTGCATACAATCGGGATCCATTGCGCCAAAATGCATGGAATACTCTGCATTCATTGACGCTGCATGGACTCCACTGCATTCAATCGGGATGCTTTGGGCCATGCTGCATAAAATCCACTGCATTCAACCATGCTGCATGGAATCCATTTCATTCAATCATGCTCTATAAAATCCAATGCATTCAATAGGGTTCCATTACTTCACGCTGCATGGAATACACTGCATTAAATCAGGATGCATGGAATCGACTGCATTCAATCAGGATGCATTATACCACGTTGCATGGATTACCCTACATTCAATCACAATGCATGGAATCCACTGCATTCAATCGGGATGCTTTGGGCCATGCTGCATAAAATCCACTGCATTCAATCGGGATGCATTGGGCCTCGCTGCATAGACTCCACTGCATATAATCGGGATCCATTGCGCCACAATGCATGGAATATTCTGCATTCAACGACGCTGCATGGAATCCACTGCATTCCATCGGGAAGCTTTGGGCCATGCTGCATAAAATCCACTGCATTCAATCATGCTGCATGGAATCCACTGCATTCGATCGGGATGCATTTTACAAGGCTGCATGGATTACATTTCATACACTCAAAATGCATGGAATCCACTGCGTTCTATAGGTATACTTTGGGCCATACTGCATAAAATACACTGCATTCAATTTGCTGCATGGAATCCACTGCATTCAATCATGCTGCATAAAATCCACTGCATTCCATCGGGATGCATTGGGCCTCGCTACATGGAATACACTGCATTCAATCACGCTGCATGAATTCCACTGCATTCAATGGGGATGCATTCTACAATGCTGCATGGAGTTCACTGCATTCAATCACAATGCATGGAATCCACTGCATTCCATCGGGATGCTTTGGGCCATGCTGCATAAAATCGACTGCATTCAATCGGGATGCATTGGGCCTCGCTGCATGGACTCCACTGCATACAATCGGGATCCATTGCACCAAAATGCATGGAATCCTCCGCATGCAACGACGCTGCATGGACTCCACTGCATTCAATCGGGATGCTTTGGGCCATGCTGCATAAAATCCACTGCATTCAATCATGCTGCATGGAATCCACTGCATTCAATCATGCTGTATAAAATCCACTGCATTCAATAGGGTTCCATTTCTTCACGTGGCATCGAATCCACTGCATTCAATCACGCTGCATGGAATCCACTGCATTCAATCGGGATGCATTTTTCCTCGCTGCATGGAGTACACTGCATTCAATCATGCTGCATAAAATCCACTGCATTCCATCGGGATGCTTTGGGCCATGCTGCATAAAATCCACTGCATTCAATTTGCTGCATGGAATCCACTGCATTCAATCATGCTGCATAAAATCCACTGCATTCAATCGGGATGCATTGGGCCTCGCTGCATGGAATAAACTGCATTCAATCAGGCTCCATGGAATCCACTGCACTCAATGGGGATGCATTCTACCATGCTGCATGGAGTTCACTGCATTCCATCACAATGCATGGAATCCACTGCATTCCATCGGGATGCTTTGGGCCATGCTGCATACAATCCACTGCATTCAATCGGGATGCATTGGGCCTCGCTGCATGGACTCCACTGCATACAATCGGGATCCATTGCGCCAAAATGCATAGAATCGACTGCATTTAATCACGGTGCATGGAATCCACTGCATTCAATCGGGATGCATTTTACCACACTGCTTGGATTACACTGCATTCAATCGCAATGCATAGAATCCACTGCATTCAATATGGATGCATTTTACCACTCTGCATGGAATCCACTGCATTTAATCACGCTGCATGTAATCCATGGAATTTAATCGGGATTCATTTTACTAAGCTGTATGGAATCGACTGCATTTAATCACGCTGCATGGAATACACTGCATTCAATCGGGATTCATTTTACAAGGCTGCATGGACTACACTGCATTCAATCACAATGCATGGAATCCACTGCATTCAAACGGGATGCTTTGGGCCATGCTGCATAAAATCCACTGCATTCAATCATGCTGCATGGAATCCACTGCATTCAATCATGCAGCATAAAATCCGCTGCATTCCATAGGGTTCCATTTCTTCATGCTGCATGGAATACACTGCATTCAATCAGGCTGCATAAAATCCGCTGCATTCCATAGGGTTCCATTTCTTCATGCTGCATGGAATACACTGCATTCAATCAGGCTGCATGGAATCCACTGCATTCCATCGGGATGCATTTTTCCTCGTTGCATGGATTACACTGCATTCCATCACAATGCATCGAATCCACTGCATTCAATCGGGAAGCTTTGGGCCATGCTGCATACAATCCACTGCATTCAATCGGGATGCACTGGGCCTCGCTGCATGGACTCCACTGCATATAATCGGGATCCATTGCGCCACAATGCATGGAATACTCTGCATGCAATGACGCTGAATGGAATCCACTGCATTGAATCGTGAAGCTATGGGCCATGCTGCATAAAATCCACTGCATGCAATCATGCTGCATTGAAACCACTGCATTCAATCATGCTGCATAAAATCCACTGCATTCAATAGGGTTCCATTACTGCACCCTGCATGGAATCCACTGCATTCAACCACGCTGCATGGAATCCACTGCATTCAATCGGGATGCATTTTACCACTCTGCATGGATTACACTGCATTTAATCACGCTGCATGTAATCCATGGAATTTAATCGGGATTCATTTTACTAAGCTGTATGGAATCGACTGCACTTAATCACGCTGCATGGAATCCACTGCATTCAATCGGGATGCATTTTACCACGTTGCATGCAGTTCACTGCATTCAATCACAATGCATGGAATCCACTGCATTCCATCGGGATGCTTTGGGCCATGCTGCATAAAATCCACTGCATTCAATCTTGCTTTTTGAATCCACTGCATTCAGTAATGCTGCATAAAATCCTTGCATTCAATTGGGTTCCATTTCTTCACGCTGCATGGAATACACTGCATTCAATCACGCTGCATGGAATCCACTGCATTCTATCGGGATGCATTTTACCTCGCTGCATGGATTACACTGCATTCAACCACGCTGCATGGAATCCACTGCATTCAATCGGGATGCTTTGGGCCATGCTGCATAAATCCATTGCATTCAATCATGCTTCATGGAATCCACTGCATTCAATCGTGCTGCATAAAATCCACGGCATTCAATAGGTTTCCATTTCTTCACGCTGCATGGAATCCACTACATTCAATCACGCTGCATGGAATCCACTGCATTCTATCGGGATGCATTTTACCACGCTGCATAGATTACACCGCATTCAATCACAATGCATGGAATCCACTGCATTCAATCGGGATGCTTTGGGCCATGCTGCATAAAATCCACTGCATTCAATCGGGATGCATTGGGCCTCGCTGCATGGACTCCACTGCATTCAATCGGGATCCTTTGTGCCACAATGCATGGAATTCTCTTCATTCAATGACGCTGCATCGAATCCACTGCATTCAATCGGAATCCATTGTGCTACAATGCATGGAATCCTCTGCATTCAATGACGCTGCATGGAATCCACTGCATTCCATCAGGATGCTTTGGGCCATGCTGCATAAAATCCACTGCATGCAATCATGCTGCATGGAATCCACTGCATTCAATCATGCTGCATAAAATCCACTGCATTCAATAGGGTTCCATTTCTTCACGCTGCATGGAATCCACTGCATTCAATCACGCTGCATGGAATCCACTGCATTCAACATGGATGAATTTTACCACGCTGCATTTAGTACACTGTATTCAATCACAATTCATGGAATCCATTGCATTCAATCGGGATGCTTTGGGCCAGGCTGCATAAAATCCACTGCATTCAATCGGGATGCACTGGGCATTGCTGCATGGACTCCACTGCATACAATCCGGATCCATTGCGCCACAATGCATGGAATCCTCTTCATTCAACGACGCTGCATGGAATCCACTGCATTCCATCGGGATGCTTTGGGCCATGCTGTATAAAATCCACTGCATTCAATCGGGATGCATTGGGCCTCGCTGCATGGACTCCACTGCATACAATCGGGATCCATTGCGCCACAATGCATGGAATCCTCTGCATTCAATGACGCTGCATGGAATCCACTGCATTCCATCGGGATGCTTTGGGCCATGCTGCATAAAATCCATTGCATTCAATCATGCTGCATGGAATCCACTGCATTCAATCATGATGCATAAAATCCACTGCATTCAATAGGGTTCCATTTCTTCACGCTGCATGGAATCCACTGCATTCACTCAGGATGCATTTTACCACACTGCATGGATTACACTTCATTCAATCCCAATGCATGGAATCCACTGCATTCCATCGGGCTGCTTTGGGCCATGCTGCATAAAATCCACTGCATTCAATCAGATGCATTTTGCCTCACTGCATAGACTCCACTGCATACAATCGGGATCCATTTCGCCAAAATGCATTGAATCTTCTGCATTCAATTACGCTGCATGGAATCCACTGCATTCCATCGGGATGCTTTGGGCCATACTGCATAAAATCCACTGCATGCAATCATGCTGCATGGAATCCACTGCATTCAATCATGCTGCATAAAATCCACTGCATTCAATAGGGTTCCATTTCTTCTTCACGCTGCCTGGAATCCACTGCATTCAATCACGCTGCATGGAATCCACTGCATTCAATCGGGATGCATTTTACCACACTGCTTGGATTACACTGCATTCAATCGCAATGCATAGAATCCACTGCATTCAATATGGATTCATTTTACCACTCTGCATGGAATCCACTGCATTTAATCACGCTGCATGTACTCCATGGAATTTAATCGGGATTCATTTTACTAAGCTGTATGGAATCGACTGCATTTAATCACGCTGCATGGAATCCACTGCATTCAATCGGGATTCATTTTACAAGGCTGCATGGAGTACACTGCATTCAATCACAATGCATGGAATCCACTGCATTCAAACGGGATGCTTTGGGCCATGCTGCATAAAATCCACTGCATTCAATCATGCTGCATGGAATCCACTGCATTCAATCATGCAGCATAAAATCCGCTGCATTCCATAGGGTTCCATTTCTTCATGCTGCATGGAATACACTGCATTCAATCAGGCTGCATGGAATCCACTGCATTCAATCGGGATGCATTTTTCCTCGTTGCATGGATTACACTGCATTCCATCACAATGCATGGAATCCACTGCATTCAATCGGGAAGCTTTGGGCCATGCTGCATACAATCCACTGCATTCAATCGGGATGCACTGGGCCTCGCTGCATGGACTCCACTGCATATAATCGGGATCCATTGCGCCACAATGCATGGAATACTCTGCATGCAATGACGCTGAATGGAATCCACTGCATTGAATCGTGAAGCTATGGGCCATGCTGCATAAAATCCACTGCATGCAATCATGCTGCATGGACTCCACTGCATTCAATCATGTTGCATAAAATCCACTGCATTCAATAGGGTTCAATTTCTTCACCCTGCATGGAATCCACTGCATTCAACCACGCTGCATGGAATCCACTGCATTCAATCGGGAAGCATTTTACCACTCTGCATGGATTAAACTGCATTTAATCATGCTGCATGTAATCCATGGAATTTAATCGGGATTCATTTTACTAAGCTGTATGGAATCGACTGCACTTAATCACGCTGCATGGAATCCACTGCATTCAATCGGGATGCATTTTACCACGTTGCATGCAGTTCACTGCATTCAATCACAATGCATGGAATCCACTGCATTCCATCGGGATGCTTTGGGCCATGCTGAATAAAATCCACTGCATTCAATCTTGCTTTTTGAATCCACTGCATTCAGTAATGCTGCATAAAATCCTTGCATTCAATTGGGTTCCATTTCTTCACGCTGCATGGAATACACTGCATTCAATCACGCTGCATGGAATCCACTGCATTCAATCGGGATGCATTTTACCATGCTGCGTGGTTTTCACTGCGTTCAATCACAATGCATGGAATCCACTGCATTCAATCGGGATGCTTTGGGCCATGCTGCATAAAATCCACTGCATTCAATCATGCTGCATGGAATCCACTGCATTCAATCACAATGCATGGAATCCACTGCATTCAATAGGGTTCCATTTTTCACGCTGCATGTTATACACTTCATTCATTCACGCTGCATGGAATCCACTGCATTCAATCGGGATGCATTTTACCTCGCTGCATGGATTACACTGCATTCAATCACAATGCATGGAATCCACTGCATTCCATCGGGATGCTTTGGGCCATGCTGCATAAAATCCACTGCATTCAATCAGATGCATTTTGCCTCGCTGCATGGACTCCACTGCATACAATCCGGATCCATTGCGCCACAATGCATGGAATCCTCTGCATTCAATGACGCTGCATGGAATCCACTGCATTCAATCGGGATGCTTTGGGCCATGCTGCATAAAATCCATTGCATTCAATCATGCTGCATGGAATCCACTGCATTCAATCGGGATGCATTTTACCATGCTGCATTGATTACCCTTCATTCAATCAGGCTGCATGGAATCCACTGCATTCTATCGGGATGCTTTGGGCCATGCTGCATAAAATCCACTGCATTTAATCGGGATGCATTTGGCCACGCTGCATGGACTCCACTGCATAAAATCGGGATCCATTGCCCCCAAATGCAAGGAATCATCTGCATTCAATGACGCTGCATGGAATCCACTGCATTCCATCGGGATGCTTTGGGCCATGCTGCATAAAATCCACTGCATTCAACCATGCTGCATGGAATCCACTGCATTCAATCATGCTGCATAAAATCCACTGCATTCAATCGGGATGCATTGGGCCTCGCTGCATGGAATAAACTGCATTCAATCAGGCTCCATGGAATCCACTGCATTCAATGGGGATGCATTCTACCATGCTGCATGGAGTTCACTGCATTCAATCACAATGCATGGAATCCACTGCATTCCATCGGGATGCTTTGGGCCATGCTGCATAAAATCCACTGCATTCAATCGGGATGCATTGGGCCTCGCTGCATGGACTCCACTGCATACAATCGGGATCCATTGCGCCAAAATGCATGGAATCCTCTGCATTCATTGACGCTGCATGGAATCCACTGCATTCCATCGGGATGCTTTGGGCCATACTGCATAAAATCCACTGCATGCAATCATGCTGCATGGAATCCACTGCATTCAATCATGCTGCATAAAATCCACTGCATTCAATAGGGTTCCATTTCTTCTTCACGCTGCCTGGAATCCACTGCATTCAATCACGCTGCATGGAATCCACTGCATTCAATATGGATGCATTTTACCACTCTGCATGGAATCCACTGCATTTAATCACGCTGCATGTAATCCATGGAATTTAATCGGGATTCATTTTACTAAGCTGTATGGAATCGACTGCATTTAATCACGCTGCATGGAATCCACTGCATTCAATTGGGATTCATTTTACAAGGCTGCATGGAGTACACTGCATTCAATCACAATGCATGGAATCCACTGCATTCAAACGGGATGCTTTGGGCCATGCTGCATAAAATCCACTGCATTCAATCATGCTGCATGGAATCCACTGCATTCAATCATGCAGCATAAAATCCGCTGCATTCCATAGGGTTCCATTTCTTCATGCTGCATGGAATACACTGCATTCAATCAGGCTGCATGGAATCCACTGCATTCAATCGGGATGCATTTTTCCTCGTTGCATGGATTACACTGCATTCCATCACAATGCATCGAATCCACTGCATTCAATCGGGAAGCTTTGGGCCATGCTGCACACAATCCACTGCATTCAATCGGGATGCACTGGGCCTCGCTGCATGGACTCCACTGCATATAATCGGGATCCATTGCGCCACAATGCATGGAATACTCTGCATTCAATGACGCTGAATGGAATCCACTGCATTGAATCGTGAAGCTATGGGCCATGCTGCATAAAATCCACTGCATGCAATCATGCTGCATTGAATCCACTGCATTCAATCATGTTGCATAAAATCCACTGCATTCAATAGGGTTCCATTTCTTCACCCTGCATGGAATCCACTGCATTCAACCACGCTGCATGGAATCCACTGCATTCAATCGGGATCCTTTGTGCCACAATGCATGGAATTCTCTTTATTCAATGACGCTGCATCGAATCCACTGCATTCAATCGGAATCCATTGTGCTACAATGCATGGAATCCTCTGCATTCAATGACGCTGCATGGAATCCACTGCATTCCATCAGGATGCTTTGGGCCATGCTGCATAAAATCCACTGCATGCAATCATGCTGCATGGAATCCACTGCATTCAATCATGCTGCATAAAATCCACTGCATTCAATAGGGTTCCATTTCTTCACGCTGCATGGAATCCACTGCATTCAATCACGCTGCATGGAATCCACTGCATTCAACATGGATGAATTTTACCACGCTGCATTTAGTACACTGTATTCAATCACAATTCATGGAATCCATTGCATTCAATCGGGATGCTTTGGGCCATGCTGCATAAAATCCACTGCATTCAATCGGGATGCACTGGGCATTGCTGCATGGACTCCACTGCATACAATCCGGATCCATTGCGCCACAATGCATGGAATCCTCTTCATTCAACGACGCTGCATGGAATCCACTGCATTCCATCGGGATGCTTTGGGCCATGCTGTATAAAATCCACTGCATTCAATCGGGATGCATTGGGCCTCGCTGCATGGACTCCACTGCATACAATCGGGATCCATTGCGCCACAATGCATGGAATCCTCTGCATTCAATGACGCTGCATGGAATCCACTGCATTCCATCGGGATGCTTTGGGCCATGCTGCATAAAATCCACTGCATTCAATCATGCTGCATGGAATCCACTGCATTCAATCATGATGTATAAAATCCACTGCATTCAATAGGGTTCCATTTCTTCACGCTGCATGGAATCCACTGCATTCACTCAGGATGCATTTTACCACACTGCATGGATTACACTACATTCAATCACAATGCATGGAATCCACTGCATTCCATCGGGCTGCTTTGGGCCATGCTGCATAAAATCCACTGCATTCAATCAGATGCATTTTGCCTCACTGCATAGACTCCACTGCATACAATCGGGATCCATTTCGCCAAAATGCATTGAATCTTCTGCATTCAATTACGCTGCATGGAATCCACTGCATTCCATCGGGATGCTTTGGGCCATACTGCATAAAATCCACTGCATGCAATCATGCTGCATGGAATCCACTGCATTCAATCATGCTGCATAAAATCCACTGCATTCAATAGGGTTCTATTTCTTCTTCACGCTGCCTGGAATCCACTGCATTCAATCACGCTGCATGGAATCCACTGCATTCAATCGGGATGCATTTTACCACACTGCTTGGATTACACTGCATTCAATCGCAATGCATAGAATCCACTGCATTCAATATGGATTCATTTTACCACTCTGCATGGAATCCACTGCATTTAATCACGCTGCATGTACTCCATGGAATTTAATCGGGATTCATTTTACTAAGCTGTATGGAATCGACTGCATTTAATCACGCTGCATGGAATCCACTGCATTCAATCGGGATTCATTTTACAAGGCTGCATGGAGTACACTGCATTCAATCACAATGCATGGAATCCACTGCATTCAAACGGGATGCTTTGGGCCATGCTGCATAAAATCCACTGCATTCAATCATGCTGCATGGAATCCACTGCATTCAATCATGCAGCATAAAATCCGCTGCATTCCATAGGGTTCCATTTCTTCATGCTGCATGGAATACACTGCATTCAATCAGGCTGCATGGAATCCACTGCATTCAATCGGGATGCATTTTTCCTCGTTGCATGGATTACACTGCATTCCATCACAATGCATGGAATCCACTGCATTCAATCGGGAAGCTTTGGGCCATGCTGCATACAATCCACTGCATTCAATCGGGATGCACTGGGCCTCGCTGCATGGACTCCACTGCATATAATCGGGATCCATTGCGCCACAATGCATGGAATACTCTGCATGCAATGACGCTGAATGGAATCCACTGCATTGAATCGTGAAGCTATGGGCCATGCTGCATAAAATCCACTGCATGCAATCATGCTGCATGGACTCCACTGCATTCAATCATGTTGCATAAAATCCACTGCATTCAATAGGGTTCCATTTCTTCACCCTGCATGGAATCCACTGCATTCAACCACGCTGCATGGAATCCACTGCATTCAATCGGGAAGCATTTTACCACTCTGCATGGATTAAACTGCATTTAATCATGCTGCATGTAATCCATGGAATTTAATCGGGATTCATTTTACTAAGCTGTATGGAATCGACTGCACTTAATCACGCTGCATGGAATCCACTGCATTCAATCGGGATGCATTTTACCACGTTGCATGCAGTTCACTGCATTCAATCACAATGCATGGAATCCACTGCATTCCATCGGGATGCTTTGGGCCATGCTGCATAAAATCCACTGCATTCAATCTTGCTTTTTGAATCCACTGCATTCAGTAATGCTGCATAAAATCCTTGCATTCAATTGGGTTCCATTTCTTCACGCTGCATGGAATACACTGCATTCAATCACGCTGCATGGAATCCACTGCATTCAATCGGGATGCATTTTACCATGCTGCGTGGTTTTCACTGCGTTCAATCACAATGCATGGAATCCACTGCATTCAATCCGGATGCTTTGGGCCATGCTGCATAAAATCCACTGCATTCAATCATGCTGCATGGAATCCACTGCATTCAATCATGCTGCAATAAATCCACTGCATTCAATAGGGTTCCATTTTTCACGCTGCATGTTATACACTTCATTCATTCACGCTGCATGGAATCCACTGCATTCAATCGGGATGCATTTTACCTCGCTGCATGGATTACACTGCATTCAATCACAATGCATGGAATCCACTGCATTCCATCGGGATGCTTTGGGCCATGCTGCATAAAATCCACTGCATTCAATCAGATGCATTTTGCCTCGCTGCATGGACTCCACTGCATACAATCGGGATCCATTGCGCCACAATGCATGGAATCCTCTGCATTCAATGACGCTGCATGGAATCCACTGCATTCAATCGGGATGCTTTGGGCCATGCTGCATAAAATCCATTGCATTCAATCATGCTGCATGGAATCCACTGCATTCAATCGGGATGCATTTTACCATGCTGCATTGATTACCCTTCATTCAATCAGGCTGCATGGAATCCACTGCATTCTATCGGGATGCTTTGGGCCATGCTGCATAAAATCCACTGCATTTAATCGGGATGCATTTGGCCACGCTGCATGGACTCCACTGCATAAAATCGGGATCCATTGCCCCCAAATGCAAGGAATCATCTGCATTCAATGACGCTGCATGGAATCCACTGCATTCCATCGGGATGCTTTGGGCCATGCTGCATAAAATCCACTGCATTCAACCATGCTGCATGGAATCCACTGCATTCAATCATGCTGCATAAAATCCACTGCATTCAATCGGGATGCATTGGGCCTCGCTGCATGGAATAAACTGCATTCAATCAGGCTCCATGGAATCCACTGCATTCAATGGGGATGCATTCTACCATGCTGCATGGAGTTCACTGCATTCAATCACAATGCATGGAATCCACTGCATTCCATCGGGATGCTTTGGGCCATGCTGCATAAAATCCACTGCATTCAATCGGGATGCATTGGGCCTCGCTGCATGGACTCCACTGCATACAATCGGGATCCATTGCGCCAAAATGCATGGAATCCTCTGCATTCATTGACGCTGCATGGAATCCACTGCATTCCATCGGGATGCTTTGGGCCATACTGCATAAAATCCACTGCATGCAATCATGCTGCATGGAATCCACTGCATTCAATCATGCTGCATAAAATCCACTGCATTCAATAGGGTTCCATTTCTTCTTCACGCTGCCTGGAATCCACTGCATTCAATCACGCTGCATGGAATCCACTGCATTCAATATGGATGCATTTTACCACTCTGCATGGAATCCACTGCATTTAATCACGCTGCATGTAATCCATGGAATTTAATCGGGATTCATTTTACTAAGCTGTATGGAATCGACTGCATTTAATCACGCTGCATGGAATCCACTGCATTCAATTGGGATTCATTTTACAAGGCTGCATGGAGTACACTGCATTCAATCACAATGCATGGAATCCACTGCATTCAAACGGGATGCTTTGGGCCATGCTGCATAAAATCCACTGCATTCAATCATGCTGCATGGAATCCACTGCATTCAATCATGCAGCATAAAATCCGCTGCATTCCATAGGGTTCCATTTCTTCATGCTGCATGGAATACACTGCATTCAATCAGGCTGCATGGAATCCACTGCATTCAATCGGGATGCATTTTTCCTCGTTGCATGGATTACACTGCATTCCATCACAATGCATCGAATCCACTGCATTCAATCGGGAAGCTTTGGGCCATGCTGCACACAATCCACTGCATTCAATCGGGATGCACTGGGCCTCGCTGCATGGACTCCACTGCATATAATCGGGATCCATTGCGCCACAATGCATGGAATACTCTGCATTCAATGACGCTGAATGGAATCCACTGCATTGAATCGTGAAGCTATGGGCCATGCTGCATAAAATCCACTGCATGCAATCATGCTGCATTGAATCCACTGCATTCAATCATGTTGCATAAAATCCACTGCATTCAATAGGGTTCCATTTCTTCACCCTGCATGGAATCCACTGCATTCAACCACGCTGCATGGAATCCACTGCATTCAATCGGGATGCATTTTACCACTCTGCATGGATTACACTGCATTTAATCACGCTGCATGTAATCCATGGAATTTTAATCGGGATTCATTTTACTAAGCTGTATGGAATCGACTGCACTTAATCACGCTGCATGGAATCCACTGCATTCAATCGGGATGCATTTTACCACGTTGCATGCAGTTCACTGCATTCAATCACAATGCATGGAATCCACTGCATTCCATCGGGATGCTTTGGGCCATGCTGCATAAAATCCACTGCATTCAATCTTGCTTTTTGAATCCACTGCATTCAGTAATGCTGCATAAATCCTTGCATTCAATTGGGTTCCATTTCTTCACGCTGCATGGAATACACTGCATTCAATCACGCTGCATGGAATCCACTGCATTCAATCGGGATGCATTTTACCATGCTGCGTGGTTTTCACTGCATTCAATCACAATGCATGGAATCCACTGCATTCCATCGGGATGCTTTGGGCCATGCTGCATAAAATCCACTGCATTCAATCATGCTGCATGGAATCCACTGCATTCAATCATGCTGCATAAAATCCACTGCATTCAATAGGGTTCCATTTCTTCACGCTGCATGTAATACACTGCATTCAATCACACTGAATGGAATCCACTGCATTCAATCGGGATGCATTTTACCTCGCTGCATGGATTACACTGCATTCAATCACAATGCTTGGAATCCACTGCATTCCATCGGGATGCTTTGGGCCATGCTGCATAAAATCCACTGCATTCAATCGGGATGCATTGGGCCACGCTGCATCGACTCCACTGCATTCAATCGGTATCCATTGCGCCACAATGCAAGGAATCCTCTGCATTCATTGACGCTGCATGGACTCCACTGCATTCAATCGGGATGCTTTGGGCCATGCTGCATAAAATCCACTGCATTCAACCATGCTGCATGGAATCCATTTCATTCAATCATGCTCTATAAAATCCAATGCATTCAATAGGGTTCCATTACTTCACGCTGCATGGAATACACTACATTAAATCAGGATGCATGGAATCGACTGCATTCAATCAGGATGCATTATACCACGTTGCATGGATTACCCTACATTCAATCACAATGCATGGAATCCACTGCATTCAATCGGGATGCCTTGGGCCATGCTGCATAAAATCCACTGCATTCAATGGTGATGCATTGGGCCTCGCTGCATAGACTCCACTGCATATAATCGGGATCCATTGCGCCACAATGCATGGAATACTCTGCATTCAATGACGCTGCATGGAATCCACTGCATTCCATCGGGAAGCTTTGGGCCATGCTGCATAAAATCCACTGCATTCAATCATGCTGCATGGAATCCACTGCATTCAATCGGGATGCATTTTACAAGGCTGCATGGATTACATTTCATACACTCAAAATGCATGGAATCCACAGCGTTCTATAGGTATGCTTTGGGCCATACTGCATAAAATACACTGCATTCAATTTGCTGCATGGAATCCACTGCATTCAATCATGCTGAATAAAATCCACTGCATTCAATAGGGTTCCATTTCTTCACGCTGCATGGAATACACTGCATTCAATCAGGCTCCATGGAATCCACTGCATTCAATGGGGATGCATTCTACAATGCTGCATGGAGTTCACTGCATTCAATCACAACGCATGTAATCCACTGCATTCCATTGGGATGCTTTGGGCCATGCTGCATAAAATCCACTGCATTCAATCGGGATGCATTGGGCTTCGCTGCATGGACTCCACTGCATACAATCGGGATCCATTGCGCCAAAATGCATGGAATACTCTGCATTCATTGACGCTGCATGGACTCCACTGCATTCAATCGGGATGCTTTGGGCCATGCTGCATAAAATCCACTGCATTCAACCATGCTGCATGGAATCCATTTCATTCAATCATGCTCTATAAAATCCAAGGCATTCAATAGGGTTCCATTACTTCACGCTGCATGGAATCCACTGCATTCACTCAGGATGCATTTTACCACACTGCATGGATTACACTTCATTCAATCACAATGCATGGAATCCACTGCATTCCATCGGGCTGCTTTGGGCCATGCTGCATAAAATCCACTGCATTCAATCAGATGCATTTTGCCTCACTGCATAGACTCCACTGCATACAATCGGGATCCATTTCGCCAAAATGCATTGAATCTTCTGCATTCAATTACGCTGCATGGAATCCACTGCATTCCATCGGGAAGCTTTGGGCCATACTGCATAAAATCCACTGCATGCAATCATGCTGCATGGAATCCACTGCATTCAATCATGCTGCATAAAATCCACTGCATTCAATAGGGTTCCATTTCTTCTTCACGCTGCCTGGAATCCACTGCATTCAATCACGCTGCATGGAATCCACTGCATTCAATCGGGATGCATTTTACCACACTGCTTGGATTACACTGCATTCAATCGCAATGCATAGAATCCACTGCATTCAATATGGATTCATTTTACCACTCTGCATGGAATCCACTGCATTTAATCACGCTGCATGTACTCCATGGAATTTAATCGGGATTCATTTTACTAAGCTGTATGGAATCGACTGCATTTAATCACGCTGCATGGAATCCACTGCATTCAATCGGGATTCATTTTAAAAGGCTGCATGGAGTACACTGCATTCAATCACAATGCATGGAATCCACTGCATTCAAACGGGATGCTTTGGGCCATGCTGCATAAAATCCACTGCATTCAATCATGCTGCATGGAATCCACTGCATTCAATCATGCAGCATAAAATCCGCTGCATTCCATAGGGTTCCATTTCTTCATGCTGCATGGAATACACTGCATTCAATCAGGCTGCATGGAATCCACTGCATTCAATCGGGATGCATTTTTCCTCGTTGCATGGATTACACTGCATTCCATCACAATGCATCGAATCCACTGCATTCAATCGGGAAGCTTTGGGCCATGCTGCATACAATCCACTGCATTCAATCGGGATGCACTGGGCCTCGCTGCATGGACTCCACTGCATATAATCGGGATCCATTGCGCCACAATGCATGGAATACTCTGCATGCAATGACGCTGAATGGAATCCACTGCATTGAATCGTGAAGCTATGGGCCATGCTGCATAAAATCCACTGCATGCAATCATGCTGCATGGAATCCACTGCATTCAATCATGTTGCATAAAATCCACTGCATTCAATAGGGTTCCATTTCTTCACCCTGCATGGAATCCACTGCATTCAACCACGCTGCATGGAATCCACTGCATTCAATCGGGAAGCATTTTACCACTCTGCATGGATTACACTGCATTTAATCATGCTGCATGTAATCCATGGAATTTAATCGGGATTCATTTTACTAAGCTGTATGGAATCGACTGCACTTAATCACGCTGCATGGAATCCACTGCATTCAATCGGGATGCATTTTACCACGTTGCATGCAGTTCACTGCATTCAATCACAATGCATGGAATCCACTGCATTCCATCGGGATGCTTTGGGCCATGCTGCATAAAATCCACTGCATTCAATCTTGCTTTTTGAATCCACTGCATTCAGTAATGCTGCATAAAATCCTTGCATTCAATTGGGTTCCATTTCTTCACGCTGCATGGAATACACTGCATTCAATCACGCTGCATGGAATCCACTGCATTCAATCGGGATGCATTTTACCATGCTGCGTGGTTTTCACTGCGTTCAATCACAATGCATGGAATCCACTGCATTCAATCGGGATGCTTTGGGCCATGCTGCATAAAATCCACTGCATTCAATCATGCTGCATGGAATCCACTGCATTCAATCATGCTGCAATAAATCCACTGCATTCAATAGGGTTCCATTTTTCACGCTGCATGTTATACACTTCATTCATTCACGCTGCAAGGAATCCACTGCATTCAATCGGGATGCATTTTACCTCGCTGCATGGATTACACTGCATTCAATCACAATGCATGGAATCCACTGCATTCCATCGGGATGCTTTGGGCCATGCTGCATAAAATCCACTGCATTCAATCAGATGCATTTTGCCTCGCTGCATGGACTCCACTGCATACAATCCGGATCCATTGCGCCACAATGCATGGAATCCTCTGCATTCAATGACGCTGCATTGAATCCACTGCATTCAATCGGGATGCTTTGGGCCATGCTGCATAAAATCCATTGCATTCAATCATGCTGCATGGAATCCACTGCATTCAATCGGGATGCATTTTACCATGCTGCATTGATTACCCTTCATTCAATCAGGCTGCATGGAATCCACTGCATTCTATCGGGATGCTTTGGGCCATGCTGCATAAAATCCACTGCATTTAATCGGGATGCATTTGGCCACGCTGCATGGACTCCACTGCATAAAATCGGGATCCATTGCCCCAAAATGCAAGGAATCATCTGCATTCAATGACGCTGCATGGAATCCACTGCATTCCATCGGGATGCTTTGGGCCATGCTGCATAAAATCCACTGCATTCAACCATGCTGCATGGAATCCACTGCATTCAATCATGCTGCATAAAATCCACTGCATTCAATCGGGATGCATTGGGCCTCGCTGCATGGAATAAACTGCATTCAATCAGGCTCCATGGAATCCACTGCATTCAATGGGGATGCATTCTACCATGCTGCATGGAGTTCACTGCATTCAATCACAATGCATGGAATCCACTGCATTCCATCGGGATGCTTTGGGCCATGCTGCATAAAATCCACTGCATTCAATCGGGATGCATTGGGCCTCGCTGCATGGACTCCACTGCATACAATCGGGATCCATTGCGCCAAAATGCATGGAATCCTCTGCATTCATTGACGCTGCATGGAATCCACTGCATTCCATCGGGATGCTTTGGGCCATACTGCATAAAATCCACTGCATGCAATCATGCTGCATGGAATCCACTGCATTCAATCATGCTGCATAAAATCCACTGCATTCAATAGGGTTCCATTTCTTCTTCACGCTGCCTGGAATCCACTGCATTCAATCACGCTGCATGGAATCCACTGCATTCAATATGGATGCATTTTACCACTCTGCATGGAATCCACTGCATTTAATCACGCTGCATGTAATCCATGGAATTTAATCGGGATTCATTTTACTAAGCTGTATGGAATCGACTGCATTTAATCACGCTGCATGGAATCCACTGCATTCAATTGGGATTCATTTTACAAGGCTGCATGGAGTACACTGCATTCAATCACAATGCATGGAATCCACTGCATTCAAACGGGATGCTTTGGGCAATGCTGCATAAAATCCACTGCATTCAATCATGCTGCATGGAATCCACTGCATTCAATCATGCAGCATAAAATCCGCTGCATTCCATAGGGTTCCATTTCTTCATGCTGCATGGAATACACTGCATTCAATCAGGCTGCATGGAATCCACTGCATTCAATCGGGATGCATTTTTCCTCGTTGCATGGATTACACTGCATTCCATCACAATGCATCGAATCCACTGCATTCAATCGGGAAGCTTTGGGCCATGCTGCACACAATCCACTGCATTCAATCGGGATGCACTGGGCCTCGCTGCATGGACTCCACTGCATATAATCGGGATCCATTGCACCACAATGCATGGAATACTCTGCATTCAATGACGCTGAATGGAATCCACTGCATTGAATCGTGAAGCTATGGGCCATGCTGCATAAAATCCACTGCATGCAATCATGCTGCATTGAATCCACTGCATTCAATCATGTTGCATAAAATCCACTGCATTCAATAGGGTTCCATTTCTTCACCCTGCATGGAATCCACTGCATTCAACCACGCTGCATGGAATCCACTGCATTCAATCGGGATGCATTTTACCACTCTGCATGGATTACACTGCATTTAATCACGCTGCATGTAATCCATGGAATTTTAATCGGGATTCATTTTACTAAGCTGTATGGAATCGACTGCACTTAATCACGCTGCATGGAATCCACTGCATTCAATCGGGATGCATTTTACCACGTTGCATGCAGTTCACTGCATTCAATCACAATGCATGGAATCCACTGCATTCAATCGGGATGCTTTGGGCCATGCTGCATAAAATCCACTGCATTCAATCTTGCTTTTTGAATCCACTGCATTCAGTAATGCTGCATAAATCCTTGCATTCAATTGGGTTCCATTTCTTCACGCTGCATGGAATACACTGCATTCAATCACGCTGCATGGAATCCACTGCATTCAATCGGGATGCATTTTACCATGCTGCGTGGTTTTCACTGCATTCAATCACAATGCATGGAATCCACTGCATTCCATCGGGATGCTTTGGGCCATGCTGCATAAAATCCACTGCATTCAATCATGCTGCATGGAATCCACTGCATTCAATCATGCTGCATAAAATCCACTGCATTCAATAGGGTTCCATTTCTTCACGCTGCATGTAATACACTGCATTCAATCACACTGAATGGAATCCACTGCTTTCAATCGGGATGCATTTTACCTCGCTGCATGGATTACACTGCATTCAATCACAATGCTTGGAATCCACTGCATTCCATCGGGATGCTTTGGGCCATGCTGCATAAAATCCACTGCATTCAATCGGGATGCATTGGGCCACGCTGCATCGACTCCACTGCATTCAATCGGTATCCATTGCGCCACAATGCAAGGAATCCTCTGCATTCATTGACGCTGCATGGACTCCACTGCATTCAATCGGGATGCTTTGGGCCATGCTGCATAAAATCCACTGCATTCAACCATGCTGCATGGAATCCATTTCATTCAATCATGCTCTATAAAATCCAATGCATTCAATAGGGTTCCATTACTTCACGCTGCATGGAATACACTACATTAAATCAGGATGCATGGAATCGACTGCATTCAATCAGGATGCATTATACCACGTTGCATGGATTACCCTACATTCAATCACAATGCATGGAATCCACTGCATTCAATCGGGATGCCTTGGGCCATGCTGCATAAAATCCACTGCATTCAATGGTGATGCATTGGGCCTCGCTGCATAGACTCCACTGCATATAATCGGGATCCATTGCGCCACAATGCATGGAATACTCTGCATTCAATGACGCTGCATGGAATCCACTGCATTCCATCGGGAAGCTTTGGGCCATGCTGCATAAAATCCACTGCATTCAATCATGCTGCATGGAATCCACTGCATTCAATCGGGATGCATTTTACAAGGCTGCATGGATTACATTTCATACACTCAAAATGCATGGAATCCACTGCGTTCTATAGGTATGCTTTGGCCATACTGCATAAAATACACTGCATTCAATTTGCTGCATGGAATCCACTGCATTCAATCATGCTGAATAAAATCCACTGCATTCAATAGGGTTCCATTTCTTCACGCTGCATGGAATACACTGCATTCAATCAGGCTCCATGGAATCCACTGCATTCAATGGGGATGCATTCTACAATGCTGCATGGAGTTCACTGCATTCAATCACAACGCATGTAATCCACTGCATTCCATTGGGATGCTTTGGGCCATGCTGCATAAAATCCACTGCATTCAATCGGGATGCATTGGGCTTCGCTGCATGGACTCCACTGCATACAATCGGGATCCATTGCGCCAAAATGCATGGAATACTCTGCATTCATTGACGCTGCATGGACTCCACTGCATTCAATCGGGATGCTTTGGGCCATGCTGCATAAAATCCACTGCATTCAACCATGCTGCATGGAATCCATTTCATTCAATCATGCTCTATAAAATCCAATGCATTCAATAGGGTTCCATTACTTCACGCTGCATGGAATACACTGCATTAAATCAGGATGCATGGAATCGACTGCATTCAATCAGGATGCATTATACCACGTTGCATGGATTACCCTACATTCAATCACAATGCATGGAATCCACTGCATTCAATCGGGATGCTTTGGGCCATGCTGCATAAAATCCACTGCATTCAATCGGGATGCATTGGGCCTCGCTGCATAGACTCCACTGCATATAATCGGGATCCACTGCGCCACAATGCATGGAATATTCTGCATTCAACGACGCCGCATGGAATCCACTGCATTCCATCGGGAAGCTTTGGGCCATGCTGCATAAAATCCACTGCATTCAATCATGCTGCATGGAATCCACTGCATTCAATCGGGATGCATTTTACAAGGCTGCATGGATTACATTTCATACACTCAAAATGCATGGAATCCACTGCGTTCTATAGGTATACTTTGGGCCATACTGCATAAAATACACTGCATTCAATTTGCTGCATGGAATCCACTGCATTCAATCATGCTGCATAAAATCCACTGCATTCCATCGGGATGCATTGGGCCTCGCTGCATGGAATACACTGCATTCAATCACGCTGCATGAATTCCACTGCATTCAATGGGGATGCATTCTACAATGCTGCATGGAGTTCACTGCATTCAATCACAATGCATGGAATCCACTGCATTCCATCGGGATGCTTTGGGCCATGCTGCATACAATCCACTGCATTCAATCGGGATGCATTGGGCCTCGCTGCATGGACTCCACTGCATACAATCGGGATCCATTGCACCAAAATGCATGGAATCCTCCGCATGCAACGACGCTGCATGGACTCCACTGCATTCAATCGGGATGCTTTGGGCCATGCTGCATAAAATCCACTGCATTCAATCATGCTGCATGGAATCCACTGCATTCAATCATGCTGTATAAAATCCACTGCATTCAATAGGGTTCCATTTCTTCACGTGGCATCGAATCCACTGCATTCAATCACGCTGCATGGAATACACTGCATTCAATCGGGATGCATTTTTCCTCGCTGCATGGAGTACACTGCATTCAATCATGCTGCATAAAATCCACTGCATTCCATCGGGATGCTTTGGGCCATGCTGCATAAAATCCACTGCATTCAATTTGCTGCATGGAATCCACTGCATTCAATCATGCTGCATAAAATCCACTGCATTCAATCGGGATGCATTGGGCCTCGCTGCATGGAATAAACTGCATTCAATCAGGCTCCATGGAATCCACTGCACTCAATGGGGATGCATTCTACCATGCTGCATGGAGTTCACTGCATTCCATCACAATGCATGGAATCCACTGCATTCCATCGGGATGCTTTGGGCCATGCTGCATACAATCCACTGCATTCAATCGGGATGCATTGGGCCTCGCTGCATGGACTCCACTGCATACAATCGGGATCCATTGCGCCAAAATGCATAGAATCGACTGCATTTAATCACGGTGCATGGAATCCACTGCATTCAATCGGGATGCATTTTACCACACTGCTTGGATTACACTGCATTCAATCGCAATGCATAGAATCCACTGCATTCAATATGGATGCATTTTACCACTCTGCATGGAATCCACTGCATTTAATCACGCTGCATGTAATCCATGGAATTTAATCGGGATTCATTTTACTAAGCTGTATGGAATCGACTGCATTTAATCACGCTGCATGGAATCCACTGCATTCAATTGGGATTCATTTTACAAGGCTGCATGGAGTACACTGCATTCAATCACAATGCATGGAATCCACTGCATTCAAACGGGATGCTTTGGGCCATGCTGCATAAAATCCACTGCATTCAATCATGCTGCATGGAATCCACTGCATTCAATCATGCAGCATAAAATCCGCTGCATTCCATAGGGTTCCATTTCTTCATGCTGCATGGAATACACTGCATTCAATCAGGCTGCATGGAATCCACTGCATTCCATCGGGATGCATTTTTCCTCGTTGCATGGATTACACTGCATTCCATCACAATGCATCGAATCCACTGCATTCAATCGGGAAGCTTTGGGCCATGCTGCATACAATCCACTGCATTCAATCGGGATGCACTGGGCCTCGCTGCATGGACTCCACTGCATATAATCGGGATCCATTGCGCCACAATGCATGGAATACTCTGCATTCAATGACGCTGAATGGAATCCACTGCATTGAATCGTGAAGCTATGGGCCATGCTGCATAAAATCCACTGCATGCAATCATGCTGCATTGAATCCACTGCATTCAATCATGTTGCATAAAATCCACTGCATTCAATAGGGTTCCATTTCTTCACCCTGCATGGAATCCACTGCATTCAACCACGCTGCATGGAATCCACTGCATTCAATCGGGATGCATTTTACCACTCTGCATGGATTACACTGCATTTAATCACGCTGCATGTAATCCATGGAATTTTAATCGGGATTCATTTTACTAAGCTGTATGGAATCGACTGCACTTAATCACGCTGCATGGAATCCACTGCATTCAATCGGGATGCATTTTACCACGTTGCATGCAGTTCACTGCATTCAATCACAATGCATGGAATCCACTGCATTCCATCGGGATGCTTTGGGCCATGCTGCATAAAATCCACTGCATTCAATCTTGCTTTTTGAATCCACTGCATTCAGTAATGCTGCATAAATCCTTGCATTCAATTGGGTTCCATTTCTTCACGCTGCATGGAATACACTGCATTCAATCACGCTGCATGGAATCCACTGCATTCAATCGGGATGCATTTTACCATGCTGCGTGGTTTTCACTGCATTCAATCACAATGCATGGAATCCACTGCATTCCATCGGGATGCTTTGGGCCATGCTGCATAAAATCCACTGCATTCAATCATGCTGCATGGAATCCACTGCATTCAATCATGCTGCATAAAATCCACTGCATTCAATAGGGTTCCATTTCTTCACGCTGCATGTAATACACTGCATTCAATCACACTGAATGGAATCCACTGCATTCAATCGGGATGCATTTTACCTCGCTGCATGGATTACACTGCATTCAATCACAATGCTTGGAATCCACTGCATTCCATCGGGATGCTTTGGGCCATGCTGCATAAAATCCACTGCATTCAATCGGTATCCATTGCGCCACAATGCAAGGAATCCTCTGCATTCATTGACGCTGCATGGACTCCACTGCATTCAATCGGGATGCTTTGGGCCATGCTGCATAAAATCCACTGCATTCAACCATGCTGCATGGAATCCATTTCATTCAATCATGCTCTATAAAATCCAATGCATTCAATAGGGTTCCATTACTTCACGCTGCATGGAATACACTACATTAAATCAGGATGCATGGAATCGACTGCATTCAATCAGGATGCATTATACCACGTTGCATGGATTACCCTACATTCAATCACAATGCATGGAATCCACTGCATTCAATCGGGATGCTTTGGGCCATGCTGCATAAAATCCACTGCATTCAATCGGGATGCATTGGGCCTCGCTGCATAGACTCCACTGCATATAATCGGGATCCATTGCGCCACAATGCATGGAATACTCTGCATTCAATGACGCTGCATGGAATCCACTGCATTCCATCGGGAAGCTTTGGGCCATGCTGCATAAAATCCACTGCATTCAATCATGCTGCATGGAATCCACTGCATTCAATCGGGATGCATTTTACAAGGCTGCATGGATTACATTTCATACACTCAAAATGCATGGAATCCACTGCGTTCTATAGGTATGCTTTGGCCATACTGCATAAAATACACTGCATTCAATTTGCTGCATGGAATCCACTGCATTCAATCATGCTGAATAAAATCCACTGCATTCAATAGGGTTCCATTTCTTCACGCTGCATGGAATACACTGCATTCAATCAGGCTCCATGGAATCCACTGCATTCAATGGGGATGCATTCTACAATGCTGCATGGAGTTCACTGCATTCAATCACAACGCATGTAATCCACTGCATTCCATCGGGATTCTTTGGGCCAAGCTGCATAAAATCCACTGCATTCAATCGGGATGCATTGGGCTTCGCTGCATGGACTCCACTGCATAAAATCGGGATCCATTGCGCCAAAATGCATGGAATACTCTGCATTCATTGACGCTGCATGGACTCCACTGCATTCAATCGGGATGCTTTGGGCCATGCTGCATAAAATCCACTGCATTCAACCATGCTGCATGGAATCCATTTCATTCAATCATGCTCTATAAAATCCAATGCATTCAATAGGGTTCCATTACTTCACGCTGCATGGAATACACTGCATTAAATCAGGATGCATGGAATCGACTGCATTCAATCAGGATGCATTATACCACGTTGCATGGATTACCCTACATTCAATCACAATGCATGGAATCCACTGCATTCAATCGGGATGCCTTGGGCCATGCTGCATAAAATCCACTGCATTCAATCGGGATGCATTGGGCCTCGCTGCATAGACTCCACTGCATATAATCGGGATCCATTGCGCCACAATGCATGGAATATTCTGCATTCAACGACGCTGCATGGAATCCACTGCATTCCATCGGGAAGCTTTGGGCCATGCTGCATAAAATCCACTGCATTCAATCATGCTGCATGGAATCCACTGCATTCGATCGGGATGCATTTTACAAGGCTGCATGGATTACATTTCATACACTCAAAATGCATGGAATCCACTGCGTTCTATAGGTATACTTTGGGCCATACTGCATAAAATACACTGCATTCAATTTGCTGCATGGAATCCACTGCATTCAATCATGCTGCATAAAATCCACTGCATTCCATCGGGATGCATTGGGCCTCGCTGCATGGAATACACTGCATTCAATCACGCTGCATGAATTCCACTGCATTCAATGGGGATGCATTCTACAATGCTGCATGGAGTTCACTGCATTCAATCACAATGCATGGAATCCACTGCATTCCATCGGGATGCTTTGGGCCATGCTGCATAAAATCCACTGCATTCAATCGGGATGCATTGGGCCTCGCTGCATGGACTCCACTGCATACAATCGGGATCCATTGCACCAAAATGCATGGAATCCTCCGCATGCAACGACGCTGCATGGACTCCACTGCATTCAATCGGGATGCTTTGGGCCATGCTGCATAAAATCCACTGCATTCAATCATGCTGCATGGAATCCACTGCATTCAATCATGCTGTATAAAATCCACTGCATTCTATAGGGTTCCATTTCTTCACGTGGCATCGAATCCACTGCATTCAATCACGCTGCATGGAATCCACTGCATTCAATCGGGATGCATTTTCCTCGCTGCATGGAGTACACTGCATTCAATCATGCTGCATAAAATCCACTGCATTCCATCGGGATGCTTTGGGCCATGCTGCATAAAATCCACTGCATTCAATTTGCTGCATGGAATCCACTGCATTCAATCATGCTGCATAAAATCCACTGCATTCAATCGGGATGCATTGGGCCTCGCTGCATGGAATAAACTGCATTCAATCAGGCTCCATGGAATCCACTGCACTCAATGGGGATGCATTCTACCATGCTGCATGGAGTTCACTGCATTCCATCACAATGCATGGAATCCACTGCATTCCATCGGGATGCTTTGGGCCATGCTGCATACAATCCACTGCATTCAATCGGGATGCATTGGGCCTCGCTGCATGGACTCCACTGCATACAATCGGGATCCATTGCGCCAAAATGCATAGAATCGACTGCATTTAATCACGGTGCATGGAATCCACTGCATTCAATCGGGATGCATTTTACCACACTGCTTGGATTACACTGCATTCAATCGCAATGCATAGAATCCACTGCATTCAATATGGATGCATTTTACCACTCTGCATGGAATCCACTGCATTTAATCACGCTGCATGTACTCCATGGAATTTAATCGGGATTCATTTTACTAAGCTGTATGGAATCGACTGCATTTAATCACGCTGCATGGAATCCACTGCATTCAATCGGGATTCATTTTACAAGGCTGCATGGAGTACACTGCATTCAATCACAATGCATGGAATCCACTGCATTCAAACGGGATGCTTTGGGCCATGCTGCATAAAATCCACTGCATTCAATCATGCTGCATGGAATCCACTGCATTCAATCATGCAGCATAAAATCCGCTGCATTCCATAGGGTTCCATTTCTTCATGCTGCATGGAATACACTGCATTCAATCAGGCTGCATGGAATCCACTGCATTCCATCGGGATGCATTTTTCCTCGTTGCATGGATTACACTGCATTCCATCACAATGCATCGAATCCACTGCATTCAATCGGGAAGCTTTGGGCCATGCTGCATACAATCCACTGCATTCAATCGGGATGCACTGGGCCTCGCTGCATGGACTCCACTGCATATAATCGGGATCCATTGCGCCACAATGCATGGAATACTCTGCATGCAATGACGCTGAATGGAATCCACTGCATTGAATCGTGAAGCTATGGGCCATGCTGCATAAAATCCACTGCATGCAATCATGCTGCATTGAAACCACTGCATTCAATCATGCTGCATAAAATCCACTGCATTCAATAGGGTTCCATTACTGCACCCTGCATGGAATCCACTGCATTCAACCACGCTGCATGGAATCCACTGCATTCAATCGGGATGCATTTTACCACTCTGCATGGATTACACTGCATTTAATCACGCTGCATGTAATCCATGGAATTTAATCGGGATTCATTTTACTAAGCTGTATGGAATCGACTGCACTTAATCACGCTGCATGGAATCCACTGCATTCAATCGGGATGCATTTTACCACGTTGCATGCAGTTCACTGCATTCAATCACAATGCATGGAATCCACTGCATTCCATCGGGATGCTTTGGGCCATGCTGCATAAAATCCACTGCATTCAATCTTGCTTTTTGAATCCACTGCATTCAGTAATGCTGCATAAAATCCTTGCATTCAATTGGGTTCCATTTCTTCACGCTGCATGGAATACACTGCATTCAATCACGCTGCATGGAATCCACTGCATTCTATCGGGATGCATTTTACCTCGCTGCATGGATTACACTGCATTCAATCACAATGCATGGAATCCACTGCATTCCATCGGGATGCTTTGGGCCATGCTGCATAAACTCCACTGCATTCAATCGGGAGGCATTGGGCCTCGCTGCATGGACTCCACTTCATAAAATCTGGATCCATTGCGCCACAATGCATGGAATCCTCTGCATTCAACGACGCTGCATGGAATCCACTGCATTCCATCGGGATGTTTTGGGCCATGCTGCATAAAATCTACTGCATTCAATCGGGATGCATTGGGCCTCGCTGCATGAACTCCACTGCATACAATCTGGAACCATTGCGCCAAAATGCATGGAATACTCTGCATTCAACGACGCTGCATGGAATCCACTGCATTCAATCGGGATGCTTTGGGCCATGCTGCATAAATCCATTGCATTCAATCATGCTTCATGGAATCCACTGCATTCAATCGTGCTGCATAAAATCCACTGCATTCAATAGGGTTCCATTTCTTCACGCTGCATCGAATCCACTACATTCAATCACGCTGCATGGAATCCACTGCATTCTATCGGGATGCATTTTACCACACTGCATGGATTACACTGCATTCAATCACAATGCATGGAATCCACTGCATTCCATCGGGATGCTTTGGGCCATGCTGCATAAAATCCACTGCATTCAATCGGGATGCATTGGGCCTCGCTGCATGGACTCCACTGCATTCAATCGGGATCCATTGTGCCACAGTGCATGGAATTCTCTTCATTCAATGACGCTGCATCGGATCCACTGCATTCAATCGGAATCCATTGTGCCACAATGCATGGAATCCTCTGCATTCAATGACGCTGCATGGAATCCACTGCATTCCATCAGGATGCTTTGGGCCATGCTGCATAAAATCCACTGCATGCAATCATGCTGCATGGAATCCACTGCATTCAATCATGCTGCATAAAATCCACTGCATTCAATAGGGTTCCATTTCTTCACGCTGCATGGAATCCACTGCATTCAATCACGCTGCATGAATTCCACTGCATTCAACATGGATGAATTATACCACGCTGCATTTAGTACACTGTATTCAATCACAATTCATGGAATCCATTGCATTCAATCGGGATGCTTTGGGCCATGCTGCATAAAATCCACTGCATTCAATCGGGATGCACTGGGCATTGCTGCATGGACTCCACTGCATACAATCCGGATCCATTGCGCCACAATGCATGGAATCCTCTTCATTCAACGACGCTGCATGGAATCCACTGCATTCCATCGGGATGCTTTGGGCCATGCTGCATAAAATCCACTGCATTCAATCGGGATGCATTGGGCCTCGCTGCATGGACTCCACTGCATACAATCGGGATCCATTGCGCCACAATGCATGGAATCCTCTGCATTCAATGACGCTGCATGGAATCCACTGCATTCCATCGGGATGCTTTGGGCCATGCTGCATAAAATCCACTGTATGCAATCATGCTGCATGGAATCCACTGCATTCAATCATGCTGCATAAAATCCACTGCATTCAATAGGGTTCCATTTCTTCACGCTGCATGGAATCCACTGCATTCAATCACGCTGCATGGAATCCACTGCATTCAACATGGATGAATTTTACCACGCTGCATTTAGTACACTGTATTCAATCACAATTCATGGAATCCATTGCATTCAATCGGGATGCTTTGGGCCATGCTGCATAAAATCCATTGCATTCAATCATGCTGCATGGAATCCACTGCATTCAATCGGGATGCATTTTACCATGCTGCATTGATTACCCTTCATTCAATCAGGCTGCATGGAATCCACTGCATTCTATCGGGATGCTTTGGGCCATGCTGCATAAAATCCACTGCATTTAATCGGGATGCATTTGGCCACGCTGCATGGACTCCACTGCATAAAATCGGGATCCATTGCCCCAAAATGCAAGGAATCATCTGCATTCAATGACGCTGCATGGAATCCACTGCATTCCATCGGGATGCTTTGGGCCATGCTGCATAAAATCCACTGCATTCAACCATGCTGCATGGAATCCACTGCATTCAATCATGCTGCATAAAATCCACTGCATTCAATCGGGATGCATTGGGCCTCGCTGCATGGAATAAACTGCATTCAATCAGGCTCCATGGAATCCACTGCATTCAATGGGGATGCATTCTACCATGCTGCATGGAGTTCACTGCATTCAATCACAATGCATGGAATCCACTGCATTCCATCGGGATGCTTTGGGCCATGCTGCATACAATCCACTGCATTCAATCGGGATGCATTGGGCCTCGCTGCATGGACTCCACTGCATACAATCGGGATCCATTGCGCCAAAATGCATGGAATCCTCTGCATTCATTGACGCTGCATGGAATCCACTGCATTCCATCGGGATGCTTTGGGCCATACTGCATAAAATCCACTGCATGCAATCATGCTGCATGGAATCCACTGCATTCAATCATGCTGCATAAAATCCACTGCATTCAATAGGGTTCCATTTCTTCTTCACGCTGCCTGGAATCCACTGCATTCAATCACGCTGCATGGAATCCACTGCATTCAATATGGATGCATTTTACCACTCTGCATGGAATCCACTGCATTTAATCACGCTGCATGTAATCCATGGAATTTAATCGGGATTCATTTTACTAAGCTGTATGGAATCGACTGCATTTAATCACGCTGCATGGAATCCACTGCATTCAATCGGGATTCATTTTACAAGGCTGCATGGAGTACACTGCATTCAATCACAATGCATGGAATCCACTGCATTCAAACGGGATGCTTTGGGCCATGCTGCATAAACTCCACTGCATTCAATCATGCTGCATGGAATCCACTGCATTCAATCATGCAGCATAAAATCCGCTGCATTCCATAGGGTTCCATTTCTTCATGCTGCATGGAATACACTGCATTCAATCAGGCTGCATGGAATCCACTGCATTCAATCGGGATGCATTTTTCCTCGTTGCATGGATTACACTGCATTCCATCACAATGCATCGAATCCACTGCATTCAATCGGGAAGCTTTGGGCCATGCTGCATACAATCCACTGCATTCAATCGGGATGCACTGGGCCTCGCTGCATGGACTCCACTGCATATAATCGGGATCCATTGCGCCACAATGCATGGAATACTCTGCATTCAATGACGCTGAATGGAATCCACTGCATTGAATCGTGAAGCTATGGGCCATGCTGCATAAAATCCACTGCATGCAATCATGCTGCATTGAATCCACTGCATTCAATCATGTTGCATAAAATCCACTGCATTCAATAGGGTTCCATTTCTTCACCCTGCATGGAATCCACTGCATTCAACCACGCTGCATGGAATCCACTGCATTCAATCGGGATGCATTTTACCACTCTGCATGGATTACACTGCATTTAATCACGCTGCATGTAATCCATGGAATTTTAATCGGGATTCATTTTACTAAGCTGTATGGAATCAACTGCACTTAATCATGCTGCATGGAATCCACTGCATTCAATCGGGATGCATTTTACCACGTTGCATGCAGTTCACTGCATTCAATCACAATGCATGGAATCCACTGCATTCAATCGGGATGCTTTGGGCCATGCTGCATAAAATCCACTGCATTCAATCTTGCTTTTTGAATCCACTGCATTCAGTAATGCTGCATAAATCCTTGCATTCAATTGGGTTCCATTTCTTCACGCTGCATGGAATACACTGCATTCAATCACAATGCATGGAATCCACTGCATTCCATCGGGATGCTTTGGGCCATGCTGCATAAAATCCACTGCATTCAATCATGCTGCATGGAATCCACTGCATTCAATAGGGTTCCATTTCTTCACGCTGCATGTAATACACTGCATTCAATCACACTGAATGGAATCCACTGCATTCAATCGGGATGCATTTTACCTCGCTGCATGGATTACACTGCATTCAATCACAATGCTTGGAATCCACTGCATTCCATCGGGATGCTTTGGGCCATGCTGCATAAAATCCACTGCGTTCAATCGGGATGCATTGGGCCACGCTGCATCGACTCCACTGCATTCAATCGGTATCCATTGCGCCACAATGCAAGGAATCCTCTGCATTCATTGACGCTGCATGGACTCCACTGCATTCAATCGGGATGCTTTGGGCCATGCTGCATAAAATCCACTGCATTCAACCATGCTGCATGGAATCCATTTCATTCAATCATGCTCTATAAAATCCAATGCATTCAATAGGGTTCCATTACTTCACGCTGCATGGAATACACTACATTAAATCAGGATGCATGGAATCGACTGCATTCAATCAGGATGCATTATACCACGTTGCATGGATTACCCTACATTCAATCACAATGCATGGAATCCACTGCATTCAATCGGGATGCCTTGGGCCATGCTGCATAAAATCCACTGCATTCAATGGTGATGCATTGGGCCTCGCTGCATAGACTCCACTGCATATAATCGGGATCCATTGCGCCACAATGCATGGAATACTCTGCATTCAATGACGCTGCATGGAATCCACTGCATTCCATCGGGAAGCTTTGGGCCATGCTGCATAAAATCCACTGCATTCAATCATGCTGCATGGAATCCACTGCATTCAATCGGGATGCATTTTACAAGGCTGCATGGATTACATTTCATACACTCAAAATGCATGGAATCCACTGCGTTCTATAGGTATGCTTTGGCCATACTGCATAAAATACACTGCATTCAATTTGCTGCATGGAATCCACTGCATTCAATCATGCTGAATAAAATCCACTGCATTCAATAGGGTTCCATTTCTTCACGCTGCATGGAATACACTGCATTCAATCAGGCTCCATGGAATCCACTGCATTCAATGGGGATGCATTCTACAATGCTGCATGGAGTTCACTGCATTCAATCACAACGCATGTAATCCACTGCATTCCATCGGGATGCTTTGGGCCATGCTGCATAAAATCCACTGCATTCAATCGGGATGCATTGGGCTTCGCTGCATGGACTCCACTGCATACAATCGGGATCCATTGCGCCAAAATGCATGGAATACTCTGCATTCATTGACGCTGCATGGATTCCACTGCATTCAATCGGGATTCTTTGGGCCATGCTGCATAAAATCCACTGCATTCAACCATGCTGCATGGAATCCATTCATTCAATCATGCTCTATAAAATCCAATGCATTCAATAGGGTTCCATTACTTCACGCTGCATGGAATACACTGCATTAAATCAGGATGCATTTTACCTCGCTGCATGGATTACACTGCATTCAATCACAATGCATGGAATCCACTGCATTCCATCGGGATGCTTTGTGCCATGCTGCATAAACTCCACTGCATTCAATCGGGAGGCATTGGGCCTCGCTGCATGGACTCCACTGCATAAAATCTGGATCCATTGCGCCACAATGCATGGAATCCTCTGCATTCAACGACGCTGCATGGAATCCACTGCATTCCATCGGGATGTTTTGGGCCATGCTGCATAAAATCTACTGCATTCAATCGGGATGCATTGGGCCTCGCTGCATGAACTCCACTGCATACAATCTGGAACCATTGCGCCAAAATGCATGGAATACTCTGCATTCAACGACGCTGCATGGAATCCACTGCATTCAATCGGGATGCTTTGGGCCATGCTGCATAAATCCATTGCATTCAATCATGCTTCATGGAATCCACTGCATTCAATCGTGCTGCATAAAATACACGGCATTCAATAGGGTTCCATTTCTTCACGCTGCATCGAATCCACTACATTCAATCACGCTGCATGGAATCCACTGCATTCTATCGGGATGCATTTTACAACACTGCATAGATTACACCACATTCAATCACAATGCATGGAATCCACTGCATTCAATCGGGATGCTTTGGGCCATGCTGCATAAAATCCACTGCATTCAATCGGGATGCATTGGGCCTCGCTGCATGGACTCCACTGCATTCAATCGGGATCCATTGTGCCACAATGCATGGAATTCTCTTCATTCAATGACGCTGCATCGAATCCACTGCATTCAATCGGAATCCATTGTGCCACAATGCATGGAATCCTCTGCATTCAATGACGCTGCATGGAATCCACTGCATTCCATCAGGATGCTTTGGGCCATGCTGCATAAAATCCACTGCATGCAATCATGCTGCATGGAATCCACTGCATTCAATCATGCTGCATAAAATCCACTGCATTCAATAGGGTTCCATTTCTTCACGCTGCATGGAATCCACTGCATTCAATCACACTGCATGAATTCCACTGCTTCAACATGGATGAATTTTAACACGCTGCATTTAGTACACTGTATTCAATCACAATTCATGGAATCCATTGCATTCAATCGGGATGCTTTGGGCCATGCCTGCATAAAATCCACTGCATTCAATCGGGATGCACTGGGCATTGCTGCATGGACTCCACTGCATACAATCGGGATCCATTGCGCCACAATGCATGGAATCCTCTGCATTCAATGACGCTGCATGGAATCCACTGCATTCCATCGGGATGCTTTGGGCCATGCTGCATTAAACCCACTGCATTCAATCGGGATGCTTTGGGCCTCGCTGCATGGACTCCACTGCATACAATCGGGATCCATTGCGCCACAATGCATGGAATCCTCTGCATTCAATGACGCTGCATGGAATCCACTGCATTCCATCGGGATGCTTTGGGCCATGCTGCATAAAATCCACTGTATGCAATCATGCTGCATGGAATCCACTGCATTCAATCATGCTGCATAAAATCCACTGCATTCAATAGGGTTCCATTTCTTCACGCTGCATGGAATCCACTGCATTCAATCACGCTGCATGGAATCCACTGCATTCAACATGGATGAATTTTACCACGCCGCATTTAGTACACTGTATTCAATCACAATTCATGGAATCCATTGCATTCAATTCGGGATGCTTTGGGCCATGCTGCATAAAATCCACTGCATTCAATCTGGATGCACTGGACATCGCTGCATGGACTCCACTGCATACAATCCAGATCTATTGCGCCACAATGCATGGAATCCTCTGCATTCAATGACGCTGCATGGAATCCACTGCATTCAATCGGGATGCTTTGGGCCATGCTGCATAAAATCCATTGCATTCAATCATGCTGCATGGAATCCACTGCATTCAATCGGGATGCATTTTACCATGCTGCATTGATTACCCTTCATTCAATCAGGCTGCATGGAATCCACTGCATTCTATCGGGATGCTTTGGGCCATGCTGCATAAAATCCACTGCATTTAATCGGATGCATTTGGCCACGCTGCATGGACTCCACTGCATAAAATCGGGATCCATTGCCCCAAAATTCAAGGAATCATCTGCATTCAATGACGCTGCATGGAATCCACTGCATTCCATCGGGATGCTTTGGGCCATGCTGCATAAAATCCACTGCATTCAACCATGCTGCATGGAATCCACTGCATTCAATTATGCTGCATAAAATCCACTGCATTCATCGGGATGCATTGGGCCACGCTGCATGGAATAAACTGCATTCAATCAGGCTCCATGGAATCCACTGCATTCAATGGGATGCATTTTACCATGCTGCATGGAGTTCACTGCATTCAATCACAATGCATGGAATCCACTGCATTCCATCGGGATGCTTTGGGCCATGCTGCATAAAATCCACTGCATTCAATCGGGATGCATTGGGCCTCGCTGCATGGACTCCACTGCATACAATCGGGATCCATTGCGCCAAAATGCATGGAATCCTCTGCATTCATTGACGCTGCATGGAATCCACTGCATTCCATCGGGATGCTTTGGGCCATACTGCATAAAATCCACTGCATGCAATCATGCTGCATGGAATCCACTGCATTCAATCATGCTGCATAAAATCCACTGCATTCAATAGGGTTCCATATCTTCTTCACGCTGCCTGGAATCCACTGCATTCAATCACGCTGCATGGAATCCACTGCATTCAATCGGGATGCATTTTACCATGCTGCGTGGTTTTCACTGCATTCAATCACAATGCATGGAATCCACTGCATTCCATCGGGATGCTTTGGGCCATGCTGCATAAAATCCACTGCATTCAATCATGCTGCATGGAATCCACTGCATTCAATCATGCTGCATAAAATCCACTGCATTCAATAGGGTTCCATTTCTTCACGCTGCATGTAATACA